>NC_133666.1:184542304-184708956 GCF_037893015.1 Macrotis lagotis
AGAGGACCGACATAACTTGGGGTGGAGGGCCGGGGTTTGGACCCCAAGGGTAGGAACTTGAGCCTGGAGACTTTTACAGAACTTAGGCAGTGGAGTGGAAGGAGTTAGGAGGGGCGGGTTGAGGGTGATGTCCTGGCTGGGTTTAGGATTTGGTATTTGGGCGAAAGGAGCCTCACCCTGCCCCGCTGCTTGTTGGAGTCTGACAGCCTCCTCCAGCATGCCGATGGCCCGGAGCACCTCCGCGGTCAGCTCCATCCCGTAGTCCTCCAGGTAGCGACTGACGAGGTGGCTGCTGAGTTGTAAGCGGTCCCAGCCGGTCAGGCTCCCTCGGGGGATGCGGCTGAAGCCGTCCCGCAGCTGCACGGTGGACAGCTTGTGTTTGAACCTCTTGAGCTCCTCCTCGGTCAGGTTGTCCAGAGCCTGTAAGATGAGCTCCCGGGCGCGGGCCATGGCTCCCCGGACTCAGGAGACTGATGTGCTCTCCCTGGGTTTCACCGCCCTCGCGGGGTGGAGACTACATAAGTTCTCTTTCTCTTTCTCTTTCTGCCCCTCTCTGAGCCTGTCTGCTCGCCCACCACCACTCTTTGCTGAAACCCAGAAATGTCCTGGGAAGGGAGATAAGATAAGATAAGACAGCTAAGAGGATGGGCAAAGAACACCGGCCAAGATTGCAGTGTCCTACTCCATTCCTCTATGCCCCTTCCTCCTATCTTCTCTGACCTTACATCTTATTGGGAATGGAGGTGTGGGTAGTAAGTTAATAGGAATTCTGGGTCCTGAGACTCATTAACTCAGGTCCTGGAGAGTTATAGGAACCTATATTGTGTTGTATTGTATATGTAATGGCATATAGTAGGAGATTGGGAGTGGGGTGGGATGTTCGGTGCAGAGGGGAGAAATAAGAGATGGTCTTGTTTGGCGGGGGGGGGGGGGGGGGGGGGCTGAAGAACCAGTTAAATGAAACTGGGATCTCAGCCTTCATCAGAGAGAGAGAGACAGAAAGACAGAGACAAAGACAGAGAGAGGAGCAGAGATAGAGGAAAAAAACAGAAACAGAGACAGTAACAGAGAGAGAGAGAGAGAGAGAGAGAGAGATCCTTTCTAGGATAATTTTTTATGATGCCTCTCTACTGTATAGCCCATGCCTTTTCTCTATCATCCACACTCTTCTTGGATACTCCTAGTAATGGAGTGTACCATATTTGAACTGTATGGTTTCTAGTAATAGTCTATGTCTGGACAAGTAGGTGGCACAGTGGATAGAACATAGGTCCTGGAGTCAGAAGGTCCTATGTTTAAATCCATCCTCAGACACTTATCTAGCAGTGTGACCTTGGGCAAGTCACTTAACCCCATTGGATTGCAAAAACAGAAAAATAAAAGAATGTTTGATCATTAAGAAAACTATCAATAAAATTAATTACTAAAAAAAGTCTAGTCTATGTCCACTTTTAAGGACTAACCTGGCTAAATATTAAAGAATCTCACAACCAGTGGTCTTATCATCTGGTGATGAATATTTGATGTTCACAACTCAAGCAACAAAAGAAAATTACAAAATGTCCCTCAGTCCCTGGCAGGACCTTTCTACTTCTGCAGTGTCAGTGGAAAAGTAGTGAGAAAAGGTGTAAAGAGTATTAAAAATCATCATTTTTAGATGATCTGTAAACATTTATTTAGCGAGTGTCACTCTAAAGATGAAATTTTTGTTAGAATATAAAGGTATATTCTCCCAAGGAACTGAAACTATCATGATTCATCCACTATGATGGAAATAGAAAGTTCCACTACAAATGCTTTGGTTTATATGAACTCTTCTTTTGATTCTTAACCTCATTGTGGTATATGTATAGCAATTGGCTCTAAGTGAAAATGAACTCTAACCTTAATATAATTCCACATTGCTTTCTGTGAAGGTAACAGTAGCTCAAAGCTCCACCAACATAAATGGAAAAAAGGCAACAATAAAAGGCACCTGGAGCCATGGTTGGCATCTACCCCATCATGATGCTCCAGGTTTCAGAGCTACTTCTAAGAAGCAGCTGGGAAACAGATAAAAGCATTGGAGGAACAACAGAAAAAAAGAAATGGTCAGAAAACTCGTAGCTAAGGAAGGAAGAGGGAGGAGAATAAAAAGAAAGAAATTGATTCGTTGTAGCTCTTGACTCAACAGCCTTGACTTTGGTTTCCACCTAGACTCCATTTTCTTTTTGTCTTTATGCAATATGTGCGTGTGTATATAAATATAGTACACAGCAAATCAATTAGGAAGGAATACAATTGGAAATGTTGAGGCAGGGAAGTTGCAACCAAATGAAACAGTACTGTCTTGCTTAATATCCTGTTAATGAAAACTTTCTTTGGTTAACTGTAAGATGGTCTTATTTCATTGCAGTCCTGAACTTGAGCCACCAGACTGGCCTAAGTCAGGTCTGGTCTAAAATAAGTGGGGACTGAGTGGCAGGAGATATTGTGTCTCCCTATGCATTTTGGATGGACTGGAGACAGAAGTCAGGGAATTTGAGAAGCTTAAAGAACTGGAAGGCCACTGTATTTTAGAACATCAGAGGTTGAAACAGAAGTTTCAAGGTGGGGAGAAGGAGAAAGAGATTGAAGTAAGAGAGTGGGGCTTGATATTAGAAACTAGGGTGAAACAGCAGATTTAGAGGATACTTACAACAAAGTCTTTAAGGACCTTAGAAACCATAGTTTAGTCAAACTTGGCAAGAATAATTGGAGTGATGTCTACTCCCTCTCTCTTTCCTATACTCTAGTCTAAGGATGTCCTTCCTCAGTTTTGAGTTGATTGGAGTACTTGTCCTGTTTGAAACATTTTGAATTATGACTTGAAGTATGAATCATAGATAATAATAATAATAATAATAATCCATAATAGATTAATTTCAAAGGATATGAATGAGCAGTTCTCAAAAGAAGTCCAAACTACCAACAAGCATATGAAAAAATATTCCAAATAACCAGTAAAGAGAAAAATTCAAATTAAAGCAAGACTGATAAAAGTAACCAAAAATGGAAAAAGAAGAGGAAAACAGAAGAGAGGCTATGAGAAAACAGACAAACTAATGCACTATTGGTAAAGCTATGAATTGGTTCACCCATTCTGCAATATAATTTGGAACTATATCCAGAAAGTCACAAAATTGCATATAAACCCTTATATCTGGATCACTGTAGGTCCTATACTCCAAGGAGATCAAAAAGAGAGGAAAAAGACCTACATGTAGAAAAATATTTATAGTATTTTTTCCTATTATAGCAAAGACCTGAGGGAATGCTCATCAACCTGGGGGGTTACATACACAGATTGTTATATGAATTAAATTTAATATTTTTATACCTTAAGAAATTATAAAAATGATAGCTTCAGAGAAACATGGTAAGCCTTGTATGAACGGATACCCAGTGAAGTGAGCAGAACCAAAATACTTATACAATAATATTGAAAGATTAACAACTCTGAAATCTCAAATTAGTATAATGACAAACCTTGATTATAGAGATGATTCCCTGATAAAGCATGCTGCATCCCTAATGGGAGAGATGATGGTCCCAAGATTCAGAATGAGATAACTTATTTGTTTAAATGGGCAATGAAGGAATTTATTTGGTTTGACTGTGCATATTAATTACTAGTCTTTTCTTTTTTTCTAATGGGAAAGGAATTAGAAATGAGAAGGAAGGAGTAGGATCAGGGTAGCAAAAAGAAAGAAGAAAGGAAGGAGAGAAGAAAAAGAAGAAGGAGAACGAGGAGGAAGAGGAGGAGAAAGAGAAGGAGAAGGAGGAGAAGAAAAAGGAGGAGGAGAAGGAGAAATTCTTCATATTTGTCTTTTCTTATATATAATATTATATTATTTTAATATGCCATGTAGTTCTTTCAGTTGTTTCCCCAAAGATATCCACTTTGTTTCTAATACTTTGCTACCACAAAGAGTGCAACTATTAATATTTTGGTATATAATGACTTTCAGTTCTGTCTTTGATTTATTTAGGATAAATACCTGAAAGTGGGATACTGGTTCAAAAGACTTAGAAATTTTAGTCACTTTTATTGCTATCCAGAACATTTGAGCTAATTCATGGTTCTATCAACAGTTAAAGTGACTTTTGAATCTTCACTCTGTCACCTTAGCTACACATTCCAGTTTTATGTCATCAGCAGATTGTATAAACACATAATCTGTGTATTTATCAAAGTCATTGATAAAAATGTTAAAGAGCACAGGGGAGAGAACAAATAACTGGAATCCTATAAGGGAAGCCTCTTTCCAATTTAGTATCATATTATTGGTTATTCTTTGGGTTGTCTTTCTATTGACTGCTCTATTGACATCTCTTTAGGGTAATCTCTATATTAAAATGAGGGGTTTGGATTAAATAATCTCTAAAATTGTAAATCCTATCATTTTATTTTCTTCTTTAAAGGTCCAATCATCTTTTTACCTTCAAAGGGATAGATCAATATACAGAAAGATGATTTAACATTTACTACTAAATATCAGCTGCCATACACTGTGCTAAATATCTGAGGAAACAAATTAACAAAAAAATTTCCCTTCTCTGTAAGAACTAACATTCCAATGTGGGGAGGGGAGAAAAATGTAAAAGAGAGCTAGAAAAGAGAAGAAAGAGAAACTACAGAGGAATTATTTGGAACTGGTGATGAAAAGAGGTGAAGACTTGTTTCCCAACAAGCTAAGGTGAACCTATAACTTCCAGAATCAAGATTTGTACCTGGGGATGGAGTTTAAATTTCCAGTTAAGCATGAAGGAGACATATAGAAGAAAACACAGGATCTTACCCTTGGGGAGTTTATAGATCTATATACATACAGCCATCCACAAATTTTCTCTCCCATATCCCCAGTATCCGAAAGGAAAGTAACTCTGAGGTTATACCTTAGGTTGCCTAAATGATTAGCAGCATGGACCCAGGAGGAAACCCTAATTTTGGCATCAGATACAATAGACATTAAAAGGCACACCTTTTTGAGACTAGAGGTGTCATGACAGGGCACCATTCTTGGAGGGGGGCATGATTGCAGGGCAGAATGTTCTGTTGAGAAGTATGACTTGAGAAAGGAATTTTTTTTCACTACATAAATGGATCATGGCAGAGATTCCCTCCTCCTGGGAGCAGATCTGTCTAGCACTAAGTAGCAGGCTTGCCGACACTGGCTGACATTTCCCAAACCAAACAGAAATTTCAGATTCTTCTAGGATAGTGTATTTGGGAGAAACTCCACATGTCTCAAACTAAGATCCATCCTAGATTAGACAGGAAGAAATTTCAGAGTCAATGAGACAGTAGGAGAGGATCTTAATGATTACTCAGCCCAGGCAGTTAATCTATGTGAACTCCTGGGAGAGGGAAATGAAAGGACTCAAGCTCAAAGTTCCACCTGGTGATATATGTTGAGGCTGCACTTTGAATCTCAATTCATGCCCATTCAAGGGCATGCATAAGGCAGATGTTTCTGAGGAAAGAATAATTCCTACAAACATATTCATAGAACAAAGTATTCCACTAGTATTTAAACTGTCTTTAAAAGTAGAAGAAAATGTTCTAGTTTTTTTCCCTCTAAGACGAATTATCCCAAATTTGCAATCCTAAAATGCAACAAGAATAAAGCAGAAAAAGAGAATAATGCATCATCAGTCTGCCAATAAACATTTATTAAATATCTGCAACTTGCCAGACTCAGTGCTAAAATATGGGATACAAAGAAAATCAAAAGACTGTTCCTGTCCTCAAGAAGCTTACAATCTATCATTAACAAAAATCACTGTGAAATTATTAAATTAAAATATTAGTTTTTACTCTGGCCCAGGAATTTTTTTCATTCTTTGTACTTTTGTCCTTAATGCCTAAGACAATGTTAGATATATAGTAGGCACTTAATAAATAAAAATAAACATTCACTTCCTTTCTATCCCTCAACATCACCCAACCCTGGACCCAGACCCAGGGAGGAGGCAGATGATGCTTGACACCAGGCATATAATTTTCCTTCCCACCTTCTAGGACTCACTAGATCCTAGACAGTTTTAAGGCTACCATGATACAAGCCTGAAGGCATACACTTCTCAATTTCCCATGACCCAACACCAGCTAACCCTGACTGTGAAGAAGCAGTGATTCTATTTCCCTCCTTCTGCCAATATTATCTAGACTTGGACCCAGAACCAATATAAAATGTAATGAGGTATAAGGAGAGTTCCTGTGAAGACAGCAACTGCAGGGATTGCAAGGTTTTGATGGATGTGGCAAGGTTAGATCAAGGCAGGCACTGCTGACACCCATATTGATCCCTATGCCCACTCTGCTACTGCCCCTGGCCACTGCATCCAATGGACTTTCCCCAGTCCACCCTATACTGACTTTGAGCACTCTTCCAACATCTCTCCCCAGTCCTGAATATTTGGAGAGAGAGTCATCTAAAATGTCCTCTGATTATTACCAACATATACCACTCCTGTCCCTTCCTCCTGGATCTTGTCAGTCTAGCTACTATGATTCTCCTGCTGTCTCAGGGATTACCCTCCAGAGTGGTTTCTGCCATATCCTCAACAATTATGGAGCAGGGACCTCTTCTATTTTTTGCTAATACAGGATGCCAGTGAAGACTTCAGAGGAAGCCCTTCTGGACTTTCTATCAGGGATTCACTATATCCCACCTTTTCTCCCACTGACTGTTCTAACCCTGACAAAGAATTAACTGCCACCACCCTGACCCACCTATCGGATTCGGGGATAATCAGTCAACTGAACCCCAGGGCAAGTCCTTAGAATACTTGGTGTATTTGAGAGAGGGGGTGTTGGTCCTACTACCCAGCTGCATCACAAGGCAGAGACAGGTGTGCTGAGATCACTAGTTAAATGCTATATTATGAGAAATCTCTTTGCCTCCAGATGATTAACTTAGAAAAAATAAAGTCCAAGATGAAGGCTAGAGATAGAGAAGAGAGAGGAGAGCAACATTCCCACTGGGGAGAGAAGAAAGTCCAGCTTAGGATTTCACTAGGCCAAGAATAAACTGTTTCTCCAACAGAAGAGAGGAGAGGTGGACCAGCCCATAAGCTTCCCTAAAGACTAATTTACCTATTCAACCCAACTTTCTTAGGATTTTGGAAGGGACCAGCAGAAGGTATTCTCAGTTCCCAAGGGTAGGGAATATTCTACCCCTTATATATCTTAATCATAGCCAAAGGCAAGAGAGTTGCAGACAAAAGGAGAGGTACAGCATCATTTGTTGAAGCCATAGTGTAAGGATAAGAAAGGGGATCCTAACTCACTCCCCTTCCATTACCTCCCCTATGCCACTACCCAACCTCAGGACAAGATAGATTGATCTACTTTCCAACCTCTACACTGACACCAGGTTAAGCTGTCACCTGTCTCACTGACTTCCAGAGTCATTGGGGGACCAGTTAAGAAACAGAGACAAAAATTTTCTTTTTTTAATGTTTTGTTTTGTTTTTTTAATTGTAAGGCAGCATTTCTGTAGTTGAAAATTTTAATTCTGTTAAATATTGAGTTGTTTGATGTTTTTATAGTGATTACTAGTTGAGGGGAGGTGGTTCCAAAGCTGTGTTTAACCTCATCAAACAAAATGAAGATATATGCTATCTCAGTTGCTCTCCTGTTCTGCTGCAGATAGGTGGTTAACTCTCTTTTTAAAAAAGGAGATATAGGGGCAGCTAGGTGGCGCAGTGGATAGAGTACCGCCCAGGAGTCAGGAGTACCTGAGTTCAAATCCAGCCTCAGGCACTTAATAATTACCTAGCTGTGTGGCCTTGGCCAAGCCACTTAACCCCATTGCATTGCAAAAAAAAAACCCTTAAAAAAAGGAGATATAAGGAAGCCTAACTCTCACAACTTATCCCATTAAAGTGCAAGAGAAGATTCCAGATAAAAAAAGAAATAAATACCTTCAACCAGAACTGCAAAATAAAAAGACAGCAAAAGCCAACAATGACTAAGGAGGAATTATACCAGAGAATTCAGCATAAACCTTAGTAAATAGTCCTGAAGTCTTTGAGGGACAGGGACTACATCAAAGTAAACACAAATAAACAGGAAACAAAAACATACAAAATGAAACAATACTATATGTATTAGGGGAAATCACAGAGATAAACCCAAAGAAAATAACTCCACAATAAATATTAGAACCACAGAGGAAAAAATGTCTTGACTTTAAGGACCACAAAAAGCAGTGAAGGAGCAAATACTGAAACTAGAAAAAAATAAAAGCTGTGAGCAGAATTAGCAAGAGATTAAATAGTTTAGAGAAGAAGGTGGAAAACTTTATGTAATAGTGTAACTGATAGAGTGGAGCAGTCAGAACTCAGTTGCCCATGAGACAATAACAAACAATAACAAATTTTTTTTAAAAAAGGATTTTAAGAAACAGAAAAAACAACTGACCTGGAAAACAGATTGTGGAGAGATAATTTAGGGTTCCCTGGAAACTGTCGCCAAACAAAAAATGCTTGAACGCCACATTTCATTTTTTTTTTAAGATTTTATTTATTTTGAGTTTTACAATTTTTCGCCCTAATCTTACTTCCCTCCGCCCACCCCCCAGAGAAGGCAATTTGCCAGTCTTTACATTGTTTCCATGGTATACATTGATCCAAATTGAGTGTGATGAAAGAGAAATCATATCCTTAAGGAAGAAACACAAAGTATAAGAGATAGCAAGATAAGAAAATAAGATAGTTTTTTTTTCTAAATTAAAGGTAATAGTCCTTGGTCTTTTCTCAAATTCCACAGTTCCTTCTCTGGATACAGATGGTATTCTCCATTGCAGACAGCCCCAAATTGTCCCTGATTTGACCATATTTCAAGAAATCATAGGACAAAACTACCCTATTCTATTAGAACCACAAGGCAAAGAACACTAAATCTCCAAAAAAACTGAAAGCAGCTATATATGCATACACATACACACACTTTAAATATATGTATATAATATATTTATTAATCATATTTTATCATATTTATTATCATAAAGGATAATAGAATACAATAAAATGACACAAGATGTTGCACAAAAGGAAATGCCCCTAAACTTGGGGAATCACAATTGATAGGGGTTGGAACCAGTAGCAAAGAATCTAAACATCTCAACTATTTTAAGAGTATCAGATAATCCTGGGGGAGGGGTGAAATGTAACATACCTGATGTCTAGGTTATGGGGGTCAGGGTGGTCATTGTTACAGAATAATCTGATGAAACATTATAACATAAGAAATGGATTAAGGGATGAAGTCAGAGTAACCTGGGATGATTTAATAGATTCTTATGAAGAATGAAGTGAGCAGAAGTATAACCTAGTAATTAATCTAGTAATAAAGGAAAATAAATTCGAAAGACCTGAGACCTCTGCTCAATGCAATAACTAATCACTTAAGATCAGAGAAAATCAAACACAAAAAGACAGCCTCATATCCAGACTCAGCCTCACCTAGCAAACATACTTTAAATACCATGTGTTCAGACTAGTTAGAAAATTTTCTTTAGTTTATTTTTATCCTACATGGTGGTGTGTAGGATAAAAATACACTAAAGAAAATTTTCAAACTAGTCTGAGCAAATAAAAAGCTTTTATTTGCTTTTCTCGAGGGAAGGGCAGACTCATGATCAAAGAGCTGCACACAAAGGACAGTCAAGTAAGATTATATAGGTCCTAACACAGGTTCCTCTCCCTAACACCTTCTCCTTTAACCCATTGGCTGAGTCTCCAGAGGAACAATCTTATTCGTGGAAAATCTAACCCCAGCAACAGACACAGAGAAAAGAATGAAATGTTTTCATAATATTCTCTCCACCAAATGGTGAGGTAACTTGGGACCTTCATCACTATCTTAATAAAGGAATATCTATGGTTAGACTGTCCTCCCAGTTTGCAAAAATAGTTTTTATCATAAAGATAGGTGGCTGATGAGCTTCTCTTTTGGAAGGCAACATCTTTCTAGGAATAGCCCAATAATAGTAATTTGTTTTCCTTACTATTTCTTAATCTTGAGAGAACTTCACTAGGAATATTAACCCTGTGAGGGTTTTACTGGGAATATTCCATTCAGTGATTAGGGTGATGACTAGAGTAAAACAGCCCTTTCCTCACCCTAGCCCTTCTCCATCTTTTAAGCTGTCTCCAAGTAGTCATCATATACTTCACTGTAAGAAGGGAAGAGAGCTTCGAAGTAGGGATACCCTCTTTTAAATATTAGTCATTAGCACTTCCTGACCAGTGGCCAACAGGGGATTCTTTATCCTTCCAATGTATAAGCCTTTCATCAATAAGTCACATATGACCAGAAGAGTGCCCACAAAGTATGGTCAGCAGGAACTAATAAGCATAACCCTGAGCATGTTTTATGGGATAACAGCCCTTGTTACACTGGTCAATAGAATAGAGCAATATATCCCCACTTATCACTGTTCTAGATGCCTCAATTCCTGTCAGTTTGTATTGACTCCTCTTTGGCCTCTACTTTCCATGACTCCCTTTCTCTGTCTTGTTCCTTGCAGGAACTTCCTGCTTCTTCTCACAACCCCCTTCATCTCAAAGGGAGCATTCATAATAGGGGATTCTTGAGAATTCTGCCCATTTAGTAGATCATTCCCCTCCTCAAAGTCTCTCCACTCTCTGTGGCCATGACCAAAGACAGGTTACAGTCTAATAAGAAAATAGGTTCTAAATGACATTGATCTCAGCAAAGTAAGAGGTGAAACCATCTGCTAAGCCTAAATATGTAGTTGTGTTCACTTCCTGAGAAAAGAAACAAACATTTTGTAACAACTACTGTCTGGAGTGTCAACAAGAGTCAATAAAAGATGAATAAAAGAAAATGTTGAGTTTCAGTAAAGGACTCAATCAAAAAGGTTTCACAACTTTCTACAAAAATATTCAGGAGGGGTGGCTAGATGGCAAAATGGGGCGGCTAGGTGGCGTAGTGGATAAAGCACCGGCCTTGGAGTCAGAAGTACCTGGGTTCAAATCCGGTTCTCAGACACTTAATAATTACCTAGCTGTGTGGCCTTGGGCAAGCCACTTAACCCCATTTGTCTTGCAAAAAAAAAAAAATATTCAGGAACTAAAGAAAAGTGGTAGAAGGAACATAAGCCTCTTCCAAAATTACAAAATCTAATTCAGATGTTATTACTAATAGTTATTACTAACTAATAGTTATTACTAACACTGCACATTTCTTTGGATCAGGCAATTGAGGATTCTGTCATTATCCCAATGACAAATAAAATAGGCAAGTCCACTCAAATACGAATTTATGACTTTGGAAGCCCCCAAAAGGCTTCCAAATCATGATATAGTTCTCTCTCTTCATTATCTCAGATACCTATACTGGCACTACTCCTCCCACAGGAACACAAAGTCATTCTTTAATGCTCACTTTTCATCAGGGAGCCATGTTTCATAGGGCATCATTAAAAGTTAAGATTTTCTTTTGTTCTCTGTCATGGAAGTATAAATAGGCTACAGTGGGAATCAATCCCATAGGTAGGTGAAGTTGTTTTTATTTTTAATTTTAAGGGATAAGCTTGTAAAAATTAAAGTTACAACTATTTTCTTCACAAAAAGTTTCCTGGAGAGTTTTTGTGGTTTTTCTTAAGTTATATGATCTCTACTCTAAAGTAATAACTAAATGAAGAGGAAAAGAACTAAGATAATCCAGAAGAAAAGGTTCCTGGTCCAGAAATACATTGTAGAGGAAAGGGAATTCAGTCTCTGATGATTTCTACTAACATCAAGAAGTTCCAAGGGATAAAAAAAAAAAAATTATTGAAAATAGGTCAGGGCATTCATCTCCTCATAGATTTTTGTACCTCTTTTACCTTTTGGTCTAGTCTACTTTTTAAAAGTTATTTCTTAAGTATTTGGGGGGGGGCTCTTTACTGAGCGGTTGGGTTTTTTTTTTTAGGTTTTTTTGCAAGGCAAATGGAGTTAAGTGGCTTGCCCAAGGCCACACAACTAGGTAATCATTAAGTGTCTGAGACCGGATTTGAACCCAGGTACTCCTGACTCCAAGGCCGGTGCTTTATTCATTATGCCACCTAGCCTCCCCCGTTGGGGTTTTTTCATTATTTTTTTCTCTTTATTGTGGAACTGCACGTTTTTGTAGGAAGAGAAAGTATTTAAAATTTGTATCTGAATTGTACCTGAAAAAATTACCCTGATGTTATTATTTTGACTGGATTTTCCCAATGTGAGCTTTCCCCTCCTTAGGCTACTAATGTTTTGATGAGTGTGGTTTCTCTGGTCAAACATTACTTAACAAGAGCCCAATTTCACCTCTCATAAACTATGACACTTAATCCACTGTTCCGGTCCTTCCATTATTCAAGTCTTTGCTAGGGTTTGGATATGACAATGTACAACTTCTTGAGCTTAATGTGACATTATCCTAAGGAAAGGAAGGTAGGGGAAGAAAAAGATGAAAAGTAAGAAGAAGAAGAAGAAGAGAAGGAAGAAGAGGAGCAAGGTGAGGAGGAGGAGAAAAAGGAGAAAGAGAAGAAGGGCTATTTAAATATCAAACACAAATTCCCACAATTCTACCCAATGGTCACAAAAAATTCAGACCTCTCAAAACCCAGTTTAAACTTTTTATACAGATCTACTCACTAAACCCTAGTCTGTGCTGTCCTTCAGTAATTTGGATTTAACTGAGTGAGCATTTTCAAATGCCGCTTCCTAGTTGGTCCTCAGAAGAATTCAAAAGACAGAAAGGATTTCTTCTCCTTCCTTCCATCAGTCCTCAATGGTACAACTACCTCCTTGTGGTTTATATGCACTGCATCTAGGATCATAACCAGCTGTTCAGACTTTTGTCCTATCACTGGATTTTGATAACTCAGGAATAGAAAGTAAGGTTGTGAGGGCTTTGCCCAGCTCTGCCTCAGTTAAATCCAATTCATGTTCAAGGCAAGATATCATCCAAGATCCTCTCCAAAAACAAAGGATGAACAATAAGAGGAAGGAAACATAAACTACCTCTGAATTTTTCTCTCCATAACTCTCAAAGAGGAAAAGATGAAAAAATGTGGAAATAGACAAATTAGAGATACTACAAATTAGAGATACTGTGGAGCTATGGAGTGGTGAACATATATATATATATATATAGTATTTCTGGAAAAGAATTTGAAATTATTCTAGAAAATTCAATAATATAATAATATGCCTAGGTGGTGCTGGAAGGCAGGCATAATAATATACTGTTTGTGGTACTATTAATTGGTGAATATATATATATATTTATAGTCTTTCTGGAAAAAGGATTTAAAATTATGTTAGAAAATTCAATAATATTCCTAGGTGATACAATGGATAGAGCATCAACCCTGGAGTCAGGAGGACCTGAGTTCAAATCTGAACTCAGATACTTAATATTTACTTAGCTATGTGACCTTGGACAAGCCTAACCCCATTGCCTTGCAAAAACCAAATAATAATAATAATATGCTTTTTCTGAAATCTCATTCTTGGACATATATGTTAAATAAGTCAAAGACAAGAAAAAGTACTCCATATATATCAAAATTGTAATAGAAGCACTTATGATAAGAAAAACTTGAAAGCAAAGTTGGAGAAAAACTAGAGCAATTATGGTATATGAATTTATTAGACTATTTATTACTGCATTATAAGAAATAATGATCTGGACAAAAAGTAGGAATAAAGAAATAAATTACAAATACAAGTAATTCAGAGCAATGTGAGAAGACATGAATTTATAACCAAGCAGAATTTAGAGAAAAAAAATATATATATATATATAATTACTACAATATTTTAAAAAGTAACATTAAAAGTCAGTCAAAATCTGACTGTTACCACTAGTGAGATGAGGTATTTTCAGTCTTAAGCTGTAAGAAACAATCAGCTAGTTATGAATACCCTTTGGTTTTGTTTAAATGATTCTTTTTTTTTTTTGGTCTTTTTAAATTTTTTTTTAAATTTAAGACAATGGAGTTAAGTGATTTGCCCAAAGTCATACAGCTAGGCAATTATTAAGTGTCAGAAGCCAAATTTGAACTCAGGTCCTCCTGACTCCAGGGCTGGTTCTCTATCCACTGTGCCACCTAGCTGCCCCTGTATAAATGATTCTTGCTATTAATTAGTTGTTATATTAGACTAAGTGGATAGAATACTAGGCCTGAAATCAGGAAGATTCATCCTCTTGAGTTCAAATTTGACTTCAAAACCTTTACTAGCTGTTTGACCCTGTTCACAAACTGAAAAAAATGATCTGGAAAAGGAAATAGCAAAAGTAAATATCTTTGTCAAGAAAATGCCAAATGAAATCAATCACAAAGAGTCAGAAAGGACTGAAATGAGAGACCAGAAACAAGTTGTTATAATTCAATAGCAGACTTTCAAGGAATGCTTCAAGAGAAATGCCTATGACAAAAATAAAGTGTATCATTAAAACTTTAAAAAAAATTTAAATGGCCCGTCCCAATATTTTGTTAAAAATTGGTTTTAAAAACTTCATTTTTCAGAAAGACTCTTTGTAAAGGGTTTTATTTGACTGTTCACTGGGAAGTAGAGTTATCCCTTTCACACAACAGGAATTACAAGCATGGTGCTCACAATCTGGAAAACAAGCATGAAATTTTTTGACCCTCCTCAGAAAAGAATTATAAATTTTTATTTTCTTTTATGAGTTGTTTACAGTACCTTATTGTAAAATATGAAAAAGGTATTTAATTATAGGTTCTATGTTGTTTACTAGTTTTCAGGTGTTGTCTTCAGCTTCCAAAAAAACTACCCCCCAAATTCCCACCTAATTTGTTATGCCAACCCGAGATATATATCAAAATCATGATGGGGAAAGTCATGATGTAGAGGGGAAAACTGTATCTCTTGGGTTAAAAAGAAGTCAGATAATTTTTTGTTCATTCATTCAAGAAAAAATAACACTGACTTTAAAATATCAATAAATATTAAACTAGAACATTCCATCTATCATTTTCTGTACACTTTGAAATCTGATTCCCAGAAATTGAGGATACCTGTCAGACTATACCTGACTTTCCTATCATTCTCTCAGGAATTCCTAGAAAGAATGGTTACTTCTGCACCTCCACAAGTTTCTATCATTTCTACTTTAGTGTCAGAATCAGGGACAGAATAGTAATTCTACATTTTATTTTTCCAACAATGAATAGTTGGATGTGATTAAACTGAAGTTTAGGGGTTTCTAATAGAGTGAAGCAATTGTTTAAAAGCAGGTTTCTGGAAAAGTCTTCTCCATTGTAAATATTCTTTCTTCTCAGTGTACTTTGATTTCTTGTTCTTAGAATTTAATTCTTAAAATTCAGAGTTTTTCCTGAATCCATTCCTTTTGTCATTTCTTGCAGGATAATATTTCATTATATTCATATGCTAACATTGTTCAGTCATTCCTCAATAGATGGATATAATTACTACCAAAAATGCTATTATAAATATTTTTGTCCATATGAGTACTTTTTCTTTGTCTTTGATCTCTTTGGAACATATACATTGTAGTGATATTATTGAGTCAAAGGGTATTCATAATTTAGTGACATTTTAAATATAGTTCCAACTTGCTTTCCTGGAAAACCAGGACTAAGTGATAGCTCCAACAAAAGCAGATTAATTGGGGGTGGCTAGGTGGCGCAGTGGATAGAGCACAGACCCTGGAGTCAGGAATACCTGAGTTCAAATCCGACCTCAGACACTTAATTACCTAGCTGTGTGGCCTTGGGCAAGCCACTTAACTCCATTAGTTTGCAAAAATCTAAAAAAAAAGTGGATTAATTGGTGTCTTCCTACAGCTCCTCCAAGAGTTGTCATTTTCCCTTTGGGTCATTTTTGCCAACCTGATATATGTGACCTATAACTTCAGATTTAAAAAAAAATTATTGTTCTTATTATTTGTGATTTGAAGGATTTCTCATGTGATGCTGATAGCTTGTATTTGTTCTTTTGAGAATTTTGTGCTCTTATCCTTACCCATTTCTTTATTAGAGAAATGACTCATTTCCTATAATTTTGAACAACAGTTATTTATCAGATTGTTTCTTCAGAGATTCACCTCCCCTAAGTAATTATTTCTCCTCTAATTCATCTGTATTTTTTAATTTAAGCAAAAACTTTGATTTTATATAATCAAAATTTTCCATTTAATCTCTTGTGATCTCTATATCTTATTTGATCAAGAACTTTCTACTTAGACACAGGAGTGAATTCTTCAATTCTCCTCCAACATTTTTTATGATATAGTCATTTATATCTAAGCCACATCTTCATTGTTGTGATAGAAGATATGAGATGCTGATCTCACCTTAATTTCTCCCAGGTTGTTTTCTAGTCTCCCAGCAGTTTTTCTCAATTAATGATTCCTTTGCCTAGTAGTTAGAGTTGATTAGATTTACACACACACTATACTACTGTGATTGTTTTTGGATATTTTAGTCCTAATCTGTACCATTGATCAACTTTTCTAATTTTTAACTAACACGCAATCATTTGTTTACTATATAATTTCAGAGCTGGTTCTTCTTCTAGGCCTTTTTCCTTCCCAATGTATTGTTAGCCTTTCCATTGAGAGTCTTGGTTCCTCCAGATTAACTTTGCTATAATTTTTGTCTAGCTCTAGATCTTTGATAGTTTGACACAATTGTGAATTTATACAGATATTTACATGTTATAATTTTAATATCAATATGGTTGAATCCTAAGAAGTTTATTCCTCTCTGCTTGTTTTAGTCTACCTTTATTTTTTGAAAAAAAGTGCTTTGTAGTTTTAGTCAAATACTTCATTAGTATATAAGAATACTCAGATATTTTATAAATGCCATAGTCATTTTGACTAAAGTCTTTTTATATCCCATTCTACTAGATTTTATTGTAATGTGCAAGAGATCTGATGTTCGGGGGGGGGCGGGTTATTCTATGCCTTGCTACTTTACTGCAATTATTGATTTAATTTTATTTGAAACTTCAGGGTTTTCTAAGCAAATCATAATGCCATCTATAAAAGCAAAACTTTTGCTTTTTCTTTTCCATGAATTTCTGTGTTATTGAAGAAATATGTCAAATGATAATGGTAGTAATGGATATTCTTGCCTTATTGGAAAGACTATAATTGTTTCTCTGTTATAGATAATGTTAATTCTTGGTATTAAATAGATACTACTTACCATCACAAGGAAATGTCCAGTTATTCCTGTGCTTTCTAATACCTTTAATATATAGAGATGCTTAATTTTGTCAAAAATTTTGTCTCAGTCTCCTGGAAGACAGAGTTTTAGACCATAGCCACTTTTCTTCTGCTTCTCTCTTCACAGTACACAGGTAAGAATTGTTTTCATCCCTGGTGTGGTCCTAATGAGCCCCAATGGAGTTTAGAGAGATCCCTAAAGTCTCAGGCCTCTTGTACTCAGAGAATGAGATGGTCCTATGTCTTCCTGTGGTTTTCAGTACTCCAAGGATATACTGCCAAACTTGATCTCTCTACCCAATGCTATTTAGACCAAGTTCTTTCTCCTTCTATTCTGAGAAACCAGGACTTGGGTCTAGTTCAAGTTAGAGTTGGTTCTGACTTCTGAGGTCTTTGTTCAGAATCCTAGATAATATGAGATCCCTGGTCCACCTGCCTTACAGACTCCATAGGCTCCACTTTTACCTGAGCTAGCATATCCATACCTTATACCAGATTTTACTGTCTTTGGATTGTATTTTTGGACAATTAGTGACTGTCTGGAAGATGTTCCTTCTCTTTCTTTTTCATATTTTTGTTGGGGTACCTAAGTGAGAGTTGGGCATATGACTGGTGAGAAGAGCAAGGGTAAGGATTTTCAATCCCAGAGTGGAGTGGTGCAGTGTTTCTTGACTAAAAGGGACTTCTCTGTGAGGAAATCAAGGGACCCTGTTCTGTGTCATTTAGGGAGAAAGAATGGTGGGGAGAGCACTGGGAGACCAAAATGAAAGGGAGAAAAGTTAGACAGATGGAAGAGACTCAGTTTTGATAGTTTTATTGATTTTTGTTGGTCAATTTGTGGGAGCCTTGAAAACCAGACATTGAAGATACAGGGTCTGAATAAAAAACTTAGGTATAGAAGGGAGAGGGAATACCAGAATGACCCTCCAAGTCTTCCACCAGAGGAGGAAGGGTCACCCTCAGGGCTTCTAAGAACCGGTCTTTACATGCACTATTCCAGACTGAAACAAAACTGTAGAGTTTCCTCATCTGGTTCTGAATGGAAGACTGAGTCCTGATTGCATCATATTGCTCTTGTTGCAGAACATTCCCGTGCAACTGGTCTAGGATTGGATCCAGAAGGGTGACACAGCTGATGAGATCTGCCCGATGATTATACACAAAATATATCCTTTGGGTGCATTGAACAGAGAGGAAAAATAGAGAAAGGGTATGATGATGGCTTATAGTAGGGGAGACAACAGTTAAATAGAAAGTGGGGAGATGGTTAGCTTCTGGGAGGAAATACAATGCCTCAGATCCACAGGGGAAGGAATAAGGGAGAAAGGTTGGATCCTCCTCCCACTGAGATTGATACTTGATTAGCCCTGGGGTAGGAGAAGCCCTTCTAAGGAACTATCTTTTGTTATCCCCAAGGTCAATTGATTCTTCTCTTCTTTCCCCTCTCAATCATTCATAATTATACCTTCAGTGGGACCATATGCCTATTCTTTTAGATAATACATTTCTTTCTTCTCTCTCAAATATCTCCACTAAGGATTGTTCTCCAGTAAAAAATATTCTCTCTGCTCACTATCTCCCTTCTTCATCTGACACATTCACTGTATATATTAGTTTTTTCAAGGCAATGGGGTTAAGTGACTTGCCCAAGACCACACAGCTAGGTAATTATTAAGTGTCTGAAGCCAGATTTGAACTCAGATATTCCTGACTCCAGGGCCGGTACTCTATCCACTGCACAACCTAGCCGCCCCTTAGTACCTACTTTCCACAAAACAGTGGAAAGCAAAAGACTTCAACCTATCCTTAACTGATGGAACTATTGTAGCAGAATGTTGAGTGGGCTAGGTTGTATTTCCAGCTCGGTGAGTCCTTGAGACTGTTAAGAGAGGATGTTTGTCCCAATTTCTCCCAATTCTGAGATTCTTCTTTCTGAGGTGCCCCTTCTGAGTGGGACATCTCTTCTTCCTCCTTTCTCACTTCATTTCCCAAACAGCTCCAACTTTCCTGGCTCACATAGTCTAAATCCAAATGTTCCAGGTGAAGGACAATAAGAGAAGGGAAAGTGTTATAGACAGAGTGTAAGAGTTACTGTCCCCAAATCTCCCAATTTGAGTTTCTTTTTCATAAGGATCTTTCTGTTGGGTGATATTTCTTGTTCTCTCCCACCTCATGACCCTAAATAGTACTAACTTTGTGACTTACCTAGTTCTAGGAAAGGGACAATAAGAGAAGTGAAGGGGATGGAGACTGGAAGTGGTAGGTGTTCTCTCTACACATGTGTGTATAAATGTGAATCAGCAGCATATTTTGGCATCCATAAGCATACATGAGCAGCTTAGAGCTCACTAATACATGCAATTGTGAGCCTCCACTTGCCCCTTCCCCTCTAGATTGACTCAGGAGAAAGCCAGTGAAAGATATGATTGCCTGGGGAAGCTGATTGATGTCAAAATAGATGACAGGAATAGAGATCAAACTTTGTGAGGAATCTGAAAGAATAAAGGAAGTCTTTGTATATATATATATCTTTACTCTTTACTTTTTTACTCTTTGTGAATGCCTACATATGTGAACATTTGCACATGTTGTTATATGTGTTAATTTGTGTGGGTATTAGTGTTTATGTCTGATGTGTCAGATTGTATGTTTGCTGGGTCCTTGTCCCAGCGTTTCCATCCAAATTGGGTCCTGAGGCTGTGGAAGAATATGAAAATAATGCTGAAGAGAAGAGGGGATGTGACAGCAATGATGTGTCTGGAGGTCAAACATATGGTGAGAAAGCTATGTTGGGGAGGAAAAAAGAGAACAGAATAGCTTGGGATGGAGGGCAGGGGCCTGTGTTCCAGGAGAGAAACCAGCTGTGGAGTGGAGCTCAAGGCTGGAAACTTAGTACAGAATTTAGGAAGTGGAGGGGAAAGGGCTGAGGGGCAGGGGGTGTTGAGAGTGAGTTCCTACCTGGGAATGGGAACTGGGAGAAAGAAGCCTCAATGTTCCCTGCTGCTTACAGGAGGCTGACAACCTCTTCCAGCATGCAGATATCTCAGAGCACCCTGGCAGTCAGGCCTATTCCATAGTCCTCCAGGTAGCCACAGAAGATGAAGTCAGAGGAGGAAATGCAGTCCAAGTAGTGTAGGTTTCCCCCAGGGAAAGGGTCTGTGGTCTTGCTGCGATTGTACCTTGTACAGTCTGTATTTGAAACTTCTGAATTCATTCTCATTCAAGCTTAACAGCACCTCTAAAATGAGCTCCCAGCCACAGGCCATGCTTCCCTAGGCTCAATGACCTGCCTTCCTTGTGTCTTACTGCTCTCCCTGGGTGGGAGTGGGGTGGAAACTTCGAATACTCTTTCTTTTTCTGTTTCTGTCCCTCTCTGAGTCTGTGGTCTTGCACAGGTTCATTCTTTGCTGGAACCCAGGAAGATCCTGGGAAGGGAAGAAGATAAGATACCTAAGATGATAAGCAAAAAATACCATTCAAGATATGCAATATCCCAGTCCATCTCTCTATGACTCCTTTGTCCTGTCTTCTCTCACCTTATACCTTGTTGGGTATATAGTAGAAGATTGGGGAGGGCAGGGTTGGGGGGGTGTTCATTGCAGAGGAGAGAAATAGGAGAGGGTTTTATTTGGGTGCTGAGGAATCAACTCATAGACAGGGGCCTCAGCTATCAGAGAGGGAAGGGAGAGAGGGGGAGAGAGATAGAGACAGAGATGGAAACACGGAGATAATACCATAGCATATATTACAGTTATAGACTAGAGATAGAATTATGAAATATGAATTTATGAGCCAAAGAACACACAATTGTGGAATATAGAAGAGTACATCCTAGAAAGGACTTGCCTCTGTGTTGCTTGTCTTTTATTTTGAATATTTTATTCTTAATCTGTACCATTGATAATGTTTCTAATTTTTAACAAAATTTCTTGACAATTGCATCTTTTTTCTAGAGTGTCAGATCTGGTTCATTCCTACTTTTTTTTAGTCTTTCTCTGGAGATTCTTGGTTCCTTCAGATGAATTTTGTTTTAGTTTTGTCTAGTTCTAAATATTTGATAGTTTTATTGAGATGACATTGAATTTGTACAAATGTTTACACGATATTATCATTTTTTTATCAGTATGGCCCTAACATAAGAAGTTAATTCCTCTTTGCTTATTTAAGTTTATTTTTATTTGGTGTAGTTTTATTCATTTAATTACTGAGTGTATAAAAATGACACAGATATTTTATAAATGCTATAGTTATTTTTAGTAAAATATCTTTTTATTTCTCATTATATTGGGTTTTATTGGTAATGAACAAGATATCTGATGATCTGAGGGCTTATTTTATGTCTTGCTACTTTATTGAAATTTTAGTTTTAAAATGTCATCTACAAAAATAATCATTTGCTTTTTTCCCCCTTAGAAATATTTTTTATTTATTGTTATAACAAATACTTGAAATAATATGTCAAGCAATAGTAGTAGCAATGAACATCCTAGTCTTATTGGAAGGGCCTCTTGTGTTTCTCTTTTACATATAATGTTAGTTCTTGATATTAAATAGATACTACTTATCCTCACAAGAAAACTTCAGTTATTCCTAGGTATTCTAGTGCCTTTAACATAATGGGATGTTTGATTTTGTCAAAATCTTTGTCTTATCTACTAGGAGACATTTGTGATTTCAAGTCTTAGCCACTTTCCTTCTGTTTCTTTTTTAACAGTAAACAGGCAAGAATTTTTTCCATCCCTGGTGTAGTCCTAATGTATTACAGATTCCTCAGGTCTCAGGTCTCTCAGGGCCCAGGGCTTTCAATGGTCCTGTATCCTCCTGTGATTCCCAGTACTCCAAGGAGTACAAAGCCAAGCATGCTCTATGCTTAGTCCTATTAAAATTAACTTCTGTCCTCTGCTTCTATTCTAAGTGACCAGGATTGGGCTCCAGCTTCAAGTGTCTGATTACAAGAGTTAGTCCTGGCTTCTGAGGTCCTTGTTTAGAGTTCTTTCTGATTTCAGATTCCTGGTCCACCTGCCTTCTAGACTCTATTGCTTCCATTTTTACCTGGCTGGCTCATTAGCTTTTTACACCAGGTTCCTACAGCCTTTGGACTATCTTTTTTGTGCAGTTCTAGACTGATTGGAGGATGATACTTCCCTTTCAGATTTTCATTGGAGTATCTCTGTGAGAGTTGGATCAATGGCTACTGAGAAGAAGAGTATGGGAAAGAATTTTCAGTCTTAGAGTGGAATGAGGTAGGAATTTTTGACTGAAAGAAACTTCTCTGTAGAAGGCAAGGGACATACCTCTGTCCCGCTTGGAGAGTGGAAATGTTGGGGAGAGCACTGGAAGACCAAAATGGGAAGGAGAAAAGTCAGACACATGGAAGAGACTAAGTTTTGATAGTTTTATTTGATTTTGTAAGGCAATCTATGGGGGCCTTGAGAATAAACATTGAAGTTTCAGGGTCTGAATGAAGTTCCTTAGATAGAGTGAGAGGAAATGGTAGGAGGTCCTCAGTGCCCCTCCAAGTCTTCCACCAGGAAATGGTTGGTCTCCTTCAGAATTTCTAGTCTTTACATGTATTATTCCAGCCTGGGGAAAAAAACCGTAGAGCTTCCTCATCTGGTTCTGATTGATGGACTCAACCCTAATTGCATCATGTCTTGTTTCAGAATTCCCATGCAACTGATCTAAGCCTGGATCCAGCTGGGTGACATGATTGATGCAGGCTGTCCAATGCTAATTCACAAAATATATCTTTGGAATACATTGGACAGAGAAAAAATAAAGAAAGGGTAAGATGATGGTTTATAGGAAGGGAGATAACATTTAAATAGAAAGTGGGGATATGGTTAGCTTCTGACACAATGCCTAAGACCCACACGGAAAAGAATAGGGGAGGAAGGTGGCTACTTCATCCACTGGAATTGATCTTTGAGAAAACCTTCTAAACAATTATATTTTGTTATACCAAGGTTGTCTGACTTATCCTTCCATTCTCTCTATAGAAAACCTTCAATAGAATATATATACATATATTTATGTATACACATACACATTAGGAGGTAAAAAAACAAATCAGTTAGGCAGGAAGAAAGTTGGATATGTGGAAGCAGGAAAGCTGTGACCAAATGAATCAGAATTGTTACTTAATATCCTGTTCATGTAAACTTCCTTTAGTTATCTGCAAGATGGTCTTATTTATTGTAGTACTGATCTTGAACCACCAGAGTCAGGCCTGGCCTAAAACAAGTGTCAGGGAGGTGCTGTGTCTATACTATGACCTCTTTTGTGTATTTTGAATGAATTGGAGACAGAAGACAGGGGATTTGAGAAACTTGAGGAACTGGAAATTATTTTAGGTAAGCAGGGATTGATGCTGAAGTTATAAGGTAGGAAGAAAGGAGGAAATGGAGGAAGAGAGTGGAGTAGATATACAAATTAGAAACTAGGGTGAAACAGCAAATTTAATGGATGCTGACAGCACTTCAATCTTTCAGGGCCTTAGAAATCACAGTTCAGCCATACTTGGCAAGGATAACTGGGAGTAACTCCACTCCCTTTCTCTTTCCTATACTTTAGTCTGAGGATGTCCTTCCTTCATTTTCAATTGATATGGCTTGGAATACTTGTCCTGTTTGGAAAAATTTTGAATTATGACTTGAAGGATATTGGCACTATTCCCCAATATATTAATTTCAAAAGATAAAAACAGGCAGTTCTCAAAGGAAGGAGTCCAAATTAATCAATAAGTGCATGCAAATGCTCCAAATAAAAATGAAAGAAGTGAAAAATTAAAGCAATTATGAGGTTCTACCTCACATTAACAAAAATAACTAAAAATGGAAAATAAAGAGGAAAATAAAAATATTGAAGGAGCTCTGAGAAAACAAGCAAACTAATGCACTATTAGTAAAATTACAAATTAGTCATTCTTTAATGTAATTTAGAATTATACCCAGAAAGTCACAAAATTGAATATAAACCATTTGACCTAGACCACTACAGGGCCTATACCCCAAAGAGATCAAGAAGAGAAGAAAAAGATCCCACATGTAGAAAAAAAAAGATTTATAGTGGTTTTTTCTATTATATCAAAGATCTAAGGGAGTGCCCATCAACTAGGGGAGTTACATTATACAGATTATGCTCTATAAATTTAATTAAATATTTTTGTAACATAAAAAAATGACAAGAATAATTGTTTCAGAGAAGCATGGAAGCCTTGATGCATACTGCAGTAAGCAAAACCAGAACATTAATACTATAATACTGTATAGAAGAATTGTCTAAAGAACTCTTATTAGTGCAATGACTAACCTTGATTCTAGAGATGATTCAGTGATGAAGCATAGCATCTACCTAATGGTAGAGATGATGGTCCCAAGAGGGAGAATACATTTTTTTTGAAATGGGAAATGTAGGAATTTGTTTTGCTTGACAAGGGATTTTTTTTCTTCCTTTTTTTTTAATTGAAAGAGAATTAGAAAGGAGAGGGAGGGTAGGACCAGGGTGGAAAAAAAAGAGGAAAAGGAGAAGAAAAAGAACAAGAACAAGAACAAAGAATAGAAAAGAGGATCACTGAGACATCCTTGTATTTAGAAGTTGAACAGACCTGACTCAATATAGGAATTTAAAATAAACATATATATATGTACATGTTTGTACATATGCATGTATAAGAACATATGTCTTTGTACATGTGTATCTATTTCTGACAAAAGTTTTGTTTTTTTCCTTCTCTTCTTTTTCTCTAAGGATGGAGCAAGCTGGGGAAAGAAAATAAATTATTAATTAAAATAAATATATAAAATTTTATAAATAGGATTCATAACTTAATTTACAATGATTATTATACTTTCTAGGAAATGGAATATATTTAACTATTTAACTATTTAACTATATTTAACTATTCCCATTAGAACATAAAAAGTTTATAAAAGTGTTGATTAGGAATGTTGATTTCACCTTGGCTCTCCATTGTCTAAACAATCCTATTTTTATGTCTTATAAAAAGAACCTGGCCTAGTTCCACTCTCTTGATGGTCAGTTTCTAGAATTATTATTGCTCCCTGCTCATCTTGCCAAAAGTCAACTGTGTTCAAAAGGACCCAGAAATTTGGGTCTGGACCTCTCACTTTTACAGTTAAATCTGGACCTCTCAAACTTACAAGCTTACTTCCAAGTCTGGATATGTCCATCTGTGACTACTCATTCACTTAAGATCAGGGAAAAGTAAACGGAAAAAAGACAGCCTCACATCTAAGCTCACCTAGCGAATATATGCACCTTAAATACCATGTGTTCATGACTGCATGGTGATTTGGGTGAAGAAGAGGGTGAGCCATCCCTCTCCTCACCCTAGCCCTTCTCCATCTTTTAAGTTGTCTCTAAATAGTCATCATATACTTCACTGTAAAAAGGGAAGAGAGAGCTCCAAAGTAGGGATACCCTCTTTTAAACATTAGTCATTAGCACTTCCTGACCAGTGGCCAACAGGGGATTCTTTATCCTCCCAATGTATAAGCCTTTCATAAATAAGTCACACATGACCAGAAGAGTGCCCACAAAGTATGGTCAGCTGGAACTAATTAAGCATAACCCTGAGCATGTTTTATGAGATAACAGCCCTTGTTACACTGGTCAATAGAATAGAGCAATATATCCCCACTCATCACTGCTCTAGATGCCTCAACTCCTGGCATCTTCTATTGACTCCTCTTTGGCCTCTACTTTCCATGCCTCCCTTTCTCTGTCTTCTTCCTTGAAGAAACATCCTGCTTCTTCCCACAGACCCCTTCATTTCAAAGGGAGATTCAGAGTTGGGGATTCTTTGGAATTCTGTCCATTTAGTAGATCATTCTTCTCCTTAAAGTCTCTTCACTCTCTGTGAACATTGGCCAAAGACAGGTTGCCGTCTAATAAGAAAATGAGTTCCAAGTGACGGCAAAATAAGAGGTGAAGCCATCTACTAAGCTTGTAGTTGTGTTCACCTCCTTAGAAAGGAAACAAAATTTTGGAACAATTGCTGTCTGGAATGTTAACAAGAGTCAATAAGGTATGAATAAAAGAAAATGTTGAGCTGCAGTAAAGACCAAGGATTCAATCAAGGTTTCACAACTTTCTTCAAAAATACTCAGGAACAGGCGGCGGCGTCGGCGATCTGGGTGAGGCTGCACCCGGCCGGGGCAGGACCGTGGCGCGCCTTCACTTCACGCGGGACCCCGTCTCCAAATCCGTAGGGAGCGACATGCTGCATCTGAACCAGCTCAGCGGGGAGCAGTTTGCAACGCTGACTGAAGTGATTTTCTACTTTTTGGTTCAACCCAAGGAGGTTGAAACATTCCTGGCTAAACTGTCTGATTTTGCTGCCACCCATCAGATCAGCCTCGGGCCCTTAAAGAATTTTGTGACAAGCCTTCTTCTCCTAGTGCCTAATGAGACTTCAGGGAGCAGTGAACTGCAGAAAGTGGGGAGTATTTTTTTACAATTGAAGTTGGTGGTTAAAAAAGGAAACCAAACTGAAAATGTGTATATAGAGTTAACCCTGCCTCAGTTCTATAACTTTCTGAGTGAGATGGAACGTGTCCGAGCCAGCATGGAGTGTTTCTGCTGAAGGGGAAGGAAGAAGAAGATAACCAGTTTATCCTTGTGGCCTGCTCTGTAACAGCTTAGAGGCTGGAGTATCTCCAAAAAGGGTCACAGTTCTGTTCTAGGAAGCCCGATAAAATTACCATTATAAACTCATGATTCATCCCACAGGCCATGTCTCAAATATTTAAACCATTGGGAGCTGGAAAAATCCAGCCAGTCTGTGATACGCTCCTCCTTTTCTGACTTCTAGAACTCCCATTTCTCAAACTTCCAAGATCAACAGTCTAACTACAGAACAGAGTTAACTTGAAATTAGGCAGGGGAGGACCTAGCTATCAGCAACCCGAGAGCTAGAATCTGAAAAAGCAAACAAAAATGTGCATTTAACATGTATAATAGGGATTCTCTCATATGAGACCCTATTTTAATGATATGTATGTAAAAAATCAAGAGCTCCTCTTTGGAGACCTTGACTCAGTCTTCCCTTCTGCATCTGGTCTGTGAAGGTCATCTTCTGAGCTTCCTTAGGAGTCTTTTTCCCTGGATGAGTAGCCATTGAACAGAGTTCTGCCTTATTTAAATGTCTAATAAAGGGTTTGAAGAAGGAAAAAAATACTCAGGAACAGATGGAAAGAAAAGTGACAGTAGCCTCTTCCAAAATTACAAAGCGTAATTCAGATGTTACCTCTAATAATCATCATAACCTTCTGTCATTAACCCTATGGCAAATAAAGTACCTAAGTCCACTCAAAATGATCTTATGACTTTGGAAGCCCCAAAAGGTCTCCAAATCAAGATATAATTCTATTTCCCTTAACTCAGATACCTATTCTGGCACTATTCTTCCCACAGAAGCACAAAGTCATTCTCTAACACTTGCTCTTCATCAGGGAACCATGTTTCCAAAGGGCATCATTAAAAGTTTAGAGTTTCTTTTGCTCCCAGTCATGGAAGAACAATTAGGCAACAGTGGGAATCAGTCCCAGAGGTAGGTGAAGGATTTTTTTTAATTTTAAAGGATGAGCTTATTAAAACTAAAGTTACAACTTTTTTTTTCTCTTCAACAAGTTTCCTGGAGAATGTTTGTGGTTTCTCTGAAGTGATATGGTCTATACTCTGAAGTAATAATTAACTGGAAAAGAAAAAACTAAGGTTATCCAGAAAAAGGTCCCTGGTCAGAAACATAGAGGGAGAAAGAGGGGAATTCAGCCTCTGATGATTTCTGCTAACTTCAAGTAGTTCCAAGGAGTAACAAAAACCATGTATGATCATGGAGCAATTTTGTAGTTACATCCAGAGAATAGTAATAATAATGACAACAATAATAACTCACATTTCTATAGCACTTTAAGGTTTGCAAAGAGCTTTTCTAACATTGACCCTGCAAGACAGGTAACACAAGTATCTTTATATTTAAGATAAAATATCTGTTTTACAGTTAAAGAAAATGAGGCTTGAGAAAGTTAACTTACTTGACAATGGACATCATGTAGCTAGTAAGCATCTGATAAAGAAACTGTACCTTTATTTCCTCACTAAGTTTAGTGTATTTTTTCCTATCCCTTGTTGTCCCCTCCAAGAATGGGATATAGTAAATGGCTCTAGGCTTTGAGGAGAGCAACTGTATGATTGGTGAGGAATATAACACTATAGAGAAGGGAGGAAGAAGAGTGCTGTAACTGGAGTTGGGAGATGCATCTTCTGAATTCAAACCCAGCTTCAGACACTTCAGACACTAAGCTTTATAAATGTGGGGATTTGTCCAATTTGAGCTCACCTTTAGGATAGAAAAAGGTGGGTACTGGGACTCGGTAGAGTCTGGCATGCTGCAGAGATGCTTCAAGACCTGAAAATATGAGGTTCTAGGTTTTTATCTCTTCCCATATAGTATTATTGGCCTCTGAGGATGGATAATATACCTGAATTTTAATAATTTTTGTATATAAAAAGAGAAGGTCTGGTAATGTGGTAAGAGGAATGTAAATGGACAGAAGTTTAGTAAATGAATGAGTCTGAGATTATGTGAATGGTTTATATAAAATTGATAATTAGTTTACCCTGAGTTATACAGATGTTAAAAATTAGAAGCAGAACATGAATTTATTAAGCACCTACTAAATACAGTGCATTACATAAATCCTTGAGCTAGGCATGGAAGATAGGAAAATATCTCTTACCTTCAAGGAGCTTACACATGTACAGGAATAATAAATGCAAAGAAATTGGAGGAGGGGAGCATTAAGAAAGGTTTTATTGAGAAGATACCCAAGCTGTCTTGAAAGAAGATAAGGATTGTTAAAGAGCAGAGAAAAAAGCATGGAGGAAGAGTTTATATGAATGCATGAAGACAAGAAATGGATGAGTTCATGAAGACTGGAGAAAGGAGGAGAGATGGGGCAAAATATGAAACAAGTTTATAAAGCTAGGTGGGGAGTCTCAAATACCAGCCCAGGGTATATTTTATTCTATCAATAAACACACACATACATGAACATATACATATATATGTTTTCAAATGACTCTCTTTATATATAAATATATAAAGAGAGTCATTTGAAAATTGCTCTATAACCAAGATCAAAAGAAATGTAGTAAACTGGGAAACAATCTTTACAACTAATGTTTCTGACAAAGGACTCATTTCTACATATTTTTTTTTAAAAAAAAAGCCATTCCTCAGTTGACAAATGGTCAAAGGATATGCAAAGACAATTTACAGATGAGGAGATCAAAGCAATCCATAGTCACATGAAAAATTGCTCTAAATCATTACTTATTAGAGAAATGCAAATTAAAGCTTCTCTGAGGTACCACCCCACACCTCTCAGACTGGCTAATATGACCAGAAAGGATAATGATCATTGTTGGAAGGTTTGTGGGAAATCTGGGACACTATTACACTGTTGGTGGAGCTGTGAACTCATACAATCTTTCTGGAGAGAAATTTGG
Source organism: Macrotis lagotis (assembly GCF_037893015.1). NCBI lineage: Eukaryota > Metazoa > Chordata > Mammalia > Peramelemorphia > Peramelidae > Macrotis > Macrotis lagotis. Next base: position 184,572,078 of record NC_133666.1, read on the forward strand.
AACTATGCTCAAAGGGCAACAAAAATGTTGCATACCCTTTGATCCAGCAATACCAATACTGGGTCTATACCCTGAAGAGATGAGGAAAAAGGGTAAAAACATCACTTGTACAAAAATATTCATAGCAGCCCTGTTTGTGGTGGCAAAGAATTGGAAATCAACTAAATGTCCTTCAATTGGGGAATGGCTTAGCAAACTGTGATATATGTATGTCATGGAATTCTATTGTTCTGTTAGAAACCAGTAGGGATGGGAATTCAGGGAAGCCTGGAGGGATTTGCATGAACTGATGCTGAGCAAGATGAGCAGAACCAGAAAAACACTGTACACCCTAACAGCAACATGGGGGCGATGATCAACCTTGATGGACTTGCTCATTCCATCAGTGCAACAATCAGGGACAATTTGGGGCTGTCTGCAGTGGATAATACCATCTGTATCCAGAGAAAGAACTGTGGAGTTTGAACAAAAACCAAAGACTATAACCCTTAATTTAGAAAAAAATTGATATCTTATTGTCTGATCTTGTTATCTCTTATACTTTGTGTTTCTTCCTTAAGGATATGACTTCTCTCTCTTCACATGCAATTTGGATCAATGTACAACATGAAAACAATGTAAAGACTGACAGATTGCTTTCTGTGGGGGGTGGGGGAAGGACATAAGATGGGGGAAAATTTTAAAATTCAAAATAAAATCTTTAATTAAAAAAATTAAATTGCTCTAATCATTTTTATCAGAGAAATGCAGATTAAAGCAACTTTAAGACATCATCTCATACCTATTAAATTGACTAAAATGGTAGAAAAAAATGACAAATATTGGAGATGATGTGGAAAAATTGGGACATTAATATACTGTTGATAGAACTGTGAAGTAATTCAACATTTTTAGAGAAAAATCTGGAACTATGCCCAAAGAGCTATAAAACTATATACCATAATACCCCAGAAATAAGAAAAAGGAAAAGAACCTATATGTTCAAAAATATTTATAGCAACTTTCTTTGTGGTAACAAAGAATTGGAAATTGAAGGGATACCTGTCATTTGGAGAATGGCTGACTAAGCTGCAGTACATGATTGTGATGGAATATCACTGTGCTATAAGAAATGATGAACTGCTAAACTCGTTATTGAATGGAGAAATACAAATTAAAACAATTCTGTGGTACTACCTCATGCCTGTTAGTTTGGTTAATAGGACAGAAAAGAAAAATGACAAATGTTGGCAGGCATGTGAAAAAAATGAGACATTAATGCATTGTCGATGGAGTTGTGAACTGATTCAGCCATTCTGTAGAGCTACCATATTTCCCCATGTATAAGATTCTCCCATATATGATGCACCTTAATTTGGGGCCCCAAAAGTTAGAAAAAAATGTATTACATAAAGTTATTGAACTCATTTTATTCATCATAAAATTCATACAACTCATCACTGTTAAAATTCCCATCCATTAGCTTGTTCTCATCTGTGTTTGATGATGAATCACTGTCTTTGTATGTTGCCTCATCCTCAGTTCCATTTGAAATGACACTTCTTAAATGATTTGACAACAATCTCAATCTTGATATTATCCTAGGATCTTTTCACCCAGGTACAAACTTCTCTAGTTGGTTTCTTCAATCTTCCTGCTAGTGTCAAATTGTTCCCAGAAGCCTTTATCCATTGGTTCCATCACGTCGCATAGCAACTTTGAAGGGTTTGATAATACTGACATCAAGTGGTTGGAGCTGGGATGTCAAGCCGCCATGTATGACGGCAAGTTTTGTTTTTTGCTCTGCAGCAATCTTCTTTGCGTTTGTTGTTATGTGTGCCCTGAACTAATCAAGCACCAATAGGGCAGGTTTGCATAAGAGCCCACCTGTTCTCCTGCTACAAATTTCTCAGATCAGATCTTCATGCCATCCTGATCCAGCAAACAAGTGCAAAAAACTAGGAAATGCAAGTTAAAAAATCTACAATCACTGTATAAGTTTTTAGATCCCAAATTTTTTAAAAAAGGGTGAGTCTTATATATGGGGGAAATACAGTATTTGGAACTATGCCAAAAGGTCTATGAAATCATACATACCCTTTGATCTAGCAATAAGTTGATCTGTAACCCAAAAGAGATTTTTTTTTAAAAAATGAAAAGGGCCTTTAATACAAGGATATTTATAACAGCTCCAATTGCAAAGATTTGAGCATTGAGGGGATGTCCAACAATTGGGAGATGACTGAAAAAAAATGTGTTTGGCATTGTGGTGGAATACTATTCTGCTATAAGAAATGATGATAAAGAAAAAAACCTGAAAAATTTCCATGAATTGATGTAAAGTGAAATCTACTGTGGATAAAGTTAGAACAATATTATAAGATGATCAGCTGTGAATGACTTGGCTATTCTCAACAATACAAAAATCCAAGACAACTCTGAAGGACTAATGATGAAAAATGCTATCGATCCCTAGAGAAAGAACTAATAGTGTCTGAATACAGATTGAAGCATACTTTTTTTTTTTTTGCTTTATTTTTCTTGAGATTCTCTTTATTTTTGGTCTGTTTTCTTTCACAACATGATTATTATGGAAATGTCTTGTAGGACAACAACATGCATAATCCATATCAAATTGCTTGCCTTCTCAATGAGGGGGAAGTGGGGGGGGGGGAGAATTTGAAACTCAAAGTTTTAAAAAGGAATGTTAGAATTGTTTTGTAACTGCAGAAAAAGAAAATACTAAAATACTGTACATATATTTTTTAGGTTTTTGCTAGGCAATGGGGTTAAGTGGCTTGCCCAAGGCCACACAGCTAGGAATTATTAAACGTCTGAGGCTGGATTTGAACTCAGGTACTCCTGACTCCAGGGCCAGTGCTCAATCCACTACGCCACCTAGCCACCCTGGTATGCTATATATTTCGAAAAAGCAAGTAGGATAAAATATATAGATGTATGAATCATCATAGAAATGATTAAATTCTTGAAGGCTAAAAAAAAAAAGAAATGAGCTGGGTGATATTAGGAAAACATGAAAAGACCTGAATGAAATAATAAGAGTTAAAGGAGCAGTACCAAGAGAAAGTTGTATATAGTAAAAGCAATATTGTGCGAAGAATAACTGTGAACTATTAAGCTATTCTGCCTATTATAATTATTATCAGCTACAAAGGATCTATGAAGGAAGATGTTATCCACCTCCACAGAAAGAACTGATAAATAAAATTATAAGTAGTGTGGCATACACACACACAGATACAAACATATCTATCTCAAATGGTAGCTTTCTCTAGTGTGGGGTGGGGAGGGAAGGAGACAGTTCAGAATTTTAAAATATAATCAAAAATATATGAAAATTAAATTTAAAAAATTACTTCCAGAGTGCTTTCCAGTTTTCCAAGTAATTTTTGTCAGTCTTTATTGTAGTAGTTGAAATCTTTGCACTAAGCCTATTTTTGTGATTATTTTTTTCCTTAAGAGCTCACAAAGAATTTGTTCCCTTATCTATTATAAGTCTATTTATTAGTTCCAAATTATTTAATTGTAGGAATATAGTCTACCCAACCCAAGTCAGTAAATGAAATTAAGTAAATAGTCTTAGGTTACCCCAAGTAGCAGAACTGGAATTCAGCTTTGTATCCCCAGAGTTTAGCACTCTATTAGACCCTTAAAAAATGCTGCCTGTTTATGACTAGAAAGATCCTAAACAAAGTACTTTGTGAAGTCCAAGGACAAATCTGTATCTAATCACTGGTGGGCATAGGAAGTGTAGAGTGAGTGAGAAGTTGGATCAGGGAAGATCCTGTGGTGATAATAGGAATTCAGTAGTAAATGTTGGGGAGGGAGGAAATTCCAGGAGTAGAGAAAATAATATGCAAAAAGGTTATGGGATTCAAACACATGTTATTTTCGCAGGGCAAAGAGCTATCTAAGTTGACTAGAGCAAAGAGTACATAGAAGAAAGTAATAACCAATTAAAATAATTTATTAAGCATATAAAACATTTCCTACCTCTGAGGAACCCACATATTTTTTTTAGGTTTTTGCAAGGCAAATGGGGTTAAGTGGTTTGCCCAAGGCCACATAAGCTAGGTAATTATTAAGTGTCTGAGGTTGGATTTGAACTCAGGTACTGCTGACTCCAGGGCCAGTACTCTATCCACTGTGCCACCTAGCCACTCCAGGAACCTACATTCTAATGGGGGACACATCTATACAAAATAATCACAGGGAAGTCTTGCTTTGGCAGGTACTAGCACCTGTGGAAGCCAAGAAGAACCTTAGGTAGAAGGTGATCTTTGAGCTGAGTCTTAAAGAAAACCAGGGATTACTAGGAAAAGGTGAAGAAGGAAAGAATTCCAGAAATGCAGGATATTTCAAATGCTAATGCACAAAGATGGAGATGGAATATGGAGAGTTCCATGTGAGGGATATCAAGAAGGCCAATATGGTTGCATTACAGAATGTGTAGCAGATGCAGGGGGAAAGTAATGCTTAAGGGGGAATGGAAAAATAAGATGGAGACAGGATGAAAAGATCTTTAAATCATAAATAGAAGAGTTTATTATCAAAGCAATAGGGAGGCACTAGAGGTTTTTGATCAAAGAAGTGACATATTGGACTTATGCTTTAGGAAAATCACTTTGGCAGCTTTTTGAAGAATCGAAATGGGCAGAGACCATAAAGGAGGTTATTGCAGTAGTCCAGGCAAAAAGTGATGATAATATGTACTAGAATGATAGAGAAATGAATAGAGAGATGAACTCGAAATATGATACATGTTATAGAGGTAGGAACAATAAAATTTGGCATTGCATGAATAAATATTTGGGGTGAATGAGGAGTCAAAGATGACACCAAATTTGCTATCAAATGATAATGGTGCTCTTGACAGTAATAGGGAAATTCAGAAAATTGAGTGGGTTTGGGAGGAAAGCTATTGAGTTCTGTTTTGAATTTACTGAGTGTGAAGGACCTGCAGACATCTATTTTGAAATGTCTCATAGGCAATTGATAATATAGGATAAAAAGTCAGAAGAGAGACTGGGTCAAGAATTATCTCATGACCATATTTGAACTCCTTAGAACTGAAGTCATTAAATGAGAAATGAGATAAGGAGCATTTGGCAAATTGTAGGGAGTCTTGAATATCAGGCAAAAAGAGTAGGAATTTTACTTGAATTCACTGGAAAAAAAGCTTAGAGGTTAGTGACTTATAAGCAAGTATCTTCTAAATGGAGGGCATAAAGGATTGGCAGATGGAAACATAAAAGAAAAAATAATAAAGGAGACATTAATACTTGTGCATTGGATTTTATTATTCTGTGTTTAAGCAAATATTTCATTTACTTAATAACAATTCATACTTTTATAGCATTTGGGATCTTACAAAACCTTTCCTCACAACAACCCTGTGAGATAGGTAGCATAAATATTATTTACTTCATTTTACAGATAAAGAAATTGAGACCCAAAATTAAGGGACTTTCCCATGATTGCACAGCTAACAAGCATCTGATTCAATCCAGAGACCCTGATCCGAGATCCAGCATTTAATTCTTTGACAGCTTACTGCCTCTGAGTATGTCATTTCTATTATAATACTGACCTCATCTGTTATCAACTCATAGAACAAGTTTTGGTTAAAGGCAGGGATTTAGTGTTAAATGACTTTCTCTGCTATTCCTCAGAGTAACTATTAGGATGAGCAATTCCTGCAGGTGTGACGAGAGCCTATCCCAATCAGGACTTTTCATGTTTCTAATAAAGGAGAATTTCTCCTCAGTAGTTTTTTTGCAGCCTCTTTGACCTCCTTATTCCTCAAACTGTAGATGATGGGATTCAACATAGGAGTCAATACCCCATAAAGTAAGGAGATGATTTTGTCTGTTTCTTGCGAGCTTGCTGATGAGGGTTTGAGGTACATGGATAGAGCAGCCCCATAATACAAAATCACCACTGTCAGATGGGCTCCACAGGTAGAAAAAGCTTTGTTTCTTCCCTCAGCGGAGTTAATTCTCCAGATAGTAGAAAGTATGAAAAAATAAGAAATACAAATTAGCAGCATGGGAATGGGAAGGAGAAGCACACTGACCACTAGCATAACCATGTCAATAAGCAAGGAACTGGTACAGGCCAGTTTCAGCATGGCAAGAATTTCACAAGTGAAATGATCAATCACATTCCCACAAAGAGGAACCTGTAGAGCAGAGCTTGTTTCTAAGAGTGCTGTGAGGCAACCCGTTATCCATGACCCAGCTGCCATCTGCACACAGATCCTTGGGTTCATCACAATAGTGTATCTCAAGGGGTTACAGATGGCCACATACCGGTCATATGCCATCACAGCTAAGAGGACACACTCTGTGGACCCCATGGCGAGAGAGAGATACATTTGAAGAACACATCCTGAGAAAATAATTATTTTTTCTGTGGCCAGCAAGTTCACTAACAAAGTGGGAATAGAGGAGGATGTGTAGCAGATATCCATGAAGGAAAGGTTCCCTAGGAAGAAATACATGGGGGTATGAAGGTGAAAATCCAGGATGCTGATTACAATAAGAGTACTGTTCCCAAGCAGTGTGATCAGATACATTACCAGACTGAATGCAAAAAGAACCATCTCTAATTTTGGATATTTAGAAAATCCCTCCAAAACAAAGTAGGTCCAAATGGTGTGATTTTCTCCTTTTGTCATGTTTTTCCTCTTTTATCTGTGGATATAGAAAGAAGAGAATATTTCATAATGTTTAACTTAGTGACAAATTCTATCTTTAGCAAGGATCACCACTCTAACACATAGAATTTGGTCAAAAATATTATGTTAAATGACTAAGTTTTGCTTGGGCTCTCATCTACTTTTCCAACCTTTCTAGCCTATACTCAAATTCTATACACTCTGTAGTATTGCCAAATTGCCTTCTTGTTTTTCTTACTCACAAAATTTTCTCTACATTCTCCATGTCTTTGGAGACAGACTCTCTTCCATACCTGGAATACATCTCCTAATTACCTTCATTTTACAGAATACCTAATTAACTTCAACTTTCAGTTGAAATGCTACTTTCTATATAAGGTCTTTTACTGATCCCTCCTTCCCCAGATACTTATGCCTCCATTCTGAAATTGCAATGTATTTATTTATTTTTTAGGGGTTTTTTTGCAAGGCAAATGGGGTTAAGTGGCTTGCCCAAGTCCACACAGTTAGGTAATTATTAAGTGTCTGAGACCTGATTTGAACCCAGGTACTCCTGACTCCAAGACCGGTGCTTTATCCACTACGCCACCTAGCCACCCCTGCAATGCATTTATATGGCATATAGTTTATATATGCTTTTGTTATCCCTGCTTAGCTCTCCCCCCACCCCACAAAAGATTGCAAGTTCCTTGAGGGCAGGGAAGTTTGAATGGATCTAGTTTTGGTTTTTATATACCCAATATCTAGTACAATATCTGGCACATTGTTGTTTCATTCATATCCAACTCTTTGTGATTCCATCTGGGTGTTTTTTTTTTTTAGCAAAGTTCCTGGAATGGTTTGCCTTTTCCTTCTTCAGCTTATTTCACAGATGAGGAAACTAAGGCAAACAGAATTAAATGTCTTGCCCAGGTTCACACAGTAAGCATCTGGGGTCAGATTTAATTTAGGAATATGAGTTTTCTTAATCTCAGAACCAGCACTCTACCTAAACACCTAGCTGGCTCATAGTAGAAGTTTAATAAATGCTTATGGATTGGTTATTGGCTGCTTAAGGAAAATGACTCTCTAAAAAATTGTTGCTGCTGTTATATTACAACTTAGAGTTATATTACAATTTAAAACTTTTTGAAAATATTTATTTCTTTTATAATAATAATTATAGCTAACATATAGTGCCTACTGCATGCAAGATGCTTTACAAATATTATATCATTTGGTATCTCACAATATTCCCATGAGGGAGTGCTATAATTATTCTCATTTTACAGTTCAGAAAACTGGGGCAAAGGTCACTAGTGACTTGCTCAAGGTCACACATCTAATAAATGTCTGAGAGTGAAATTGAATTCAGGTATTCCATCATACTATCAACTTTACCATCTAACTGACTCTAGAAACTCACTAAGAAAATGAAATCCATATGGGAAAGAAATGAGAATGAGAGACACACAACTTTACCTTCTCTTCCTTTAGCTTCAGTGCATAGTTTCCCATGAAATATCATATTTCGAGAACATGTACCTCGCCCTCTCCCATCTTTATGAAGGTGGGAGACAATCAGTGTGAAATATTACCTATTCTGCTCAAACAGTTGATATATTGGCTGTTCTTGAACTGTCTTTTGTCTTTCTCTTTTTTTAATCTTTGCTGGATGTGATTCATTCAAGGAATGGCTCACTGGTTAGGGTGTGAAGGAGAAATATATTAAAAAATGAGGATGGCATAAAAACAAAAGATAAAATATTATTTTAAAAGTTTTCTCTAAGCTTTAACTATTGTTAGTAAGATTTAAAAAAAATAAGTTCTGGAGTGTCTCTAAAAATTAAAATATCAAAAGCAGAGGTAATCATGTTTTTAATAGATTTTTACTATTACTATTATTAATAACTTGCCCCAGCATTTAGAATAGTGTAAAGTCAAAAAAAATTGAGTTCAAAGGAGCTTTTGGGGTCATTTGGTTTAATACTCAGGCATCCTTTCCTCAATATCCCAAGAGATGGTCATCCTGCCACTGTTAAGTAACAAAGGAACTCACTTCATGAGGCAATCTATTTGACTTTTCTCCTTTAATTGTTACAAGATATTTCCTTTGAATGAGAGTAAATTTACCTTCCTATAACTTCTTATTGATTATAACTTTCAGAATTACATGGAATAACTCCAATCCTTCTTCCACCTGGTAACCTTTCAAATGTTTGAAATGATTACTCATATTCCCCTAAGTTATTTCTTTTAAGTTAAATTTACTTTTTAAATTCTTTTACTCTAGCATTTTCTTTCTTTCCTCACCATCTGCTTCCTTCCCTACTGTATTAAGATTTAGATAAGTCCATTATCTTGAAATACAAACAAACAAAAAATCTGAAACATGGGACACTTCTCTAATCACTATTCCACTTCCTTCCAGCTTTTAGGGTCAAACAACATTCATTGTTTCTATTTGTTAAGCCACAGCACCCTATCCTAACTGCTCTACTTCTATCAAAGGTATCTATCCCCTTCGCCCAGATCTTCACATTCAAGAATTTAAAGGATATGTATTGAATATTAAAACAACTTTGAAAACATGAACCTCAATATTTAAGATCCTACACTTCACTTTTTCAATGTTGGAAATATCTTTGGCAATCTGGTGAAAATGTAAAAATAATTTTTTTAAAAAATCATAATTGCTGATTCAAAGTTTTAAAAATCAAAAACTTTAAAGCTATAATTGAAAGAATATTAAATTTCAGTTAGAGGTTAGTAAACATAAAAATGTAATTTGTTTTACCACTCACTATAGTCATAGTTACTCTGAAATCTATCCATGTACTCCTCTCATGGCTTTGATTCCTTCTTACTTGTTAGGGTTAAGGATAAGGACTGAACCTGTGATCTCATTTATATAGAAAAACCAGATGAGGAAACTACCTCTATCAATATAGGTCTGCACCTTTTCTGCAACTTACACAGAGATACTTGCCCAGTCTGTTTCACAGGCAGGCCTAGAATTCTTTTTTCTTCTTTTAGTTGTGGTTTTTCAATTCAACAAACTGCCAGAATACCTCAATTTTTTTTTGTTAAATTGTGCTGTTTATGTGACTGGGGTTGATTTTGATTTTCTAGAATTTGAGATTGTATGGAATTCAATAGCAATAAGTAAATTGGAAGTTGACTTGATAGAGTACCCCAATCACTATAACTCTATGAGATGATGTCAGTTTTATGTTTGATAAAATTTGATAATCCCAAGGAAATAATATGCATCATACTTAAAGGCTAAGAATATGAAATAATTTAATGCCAAACCCAAACTTACATTTCCATTTCTTTCAAAATTGTTCTGTGACAGAGGAAAAACTCCAAAGAATCAACTCCTGAAGCTATGAGCAAATTTAAATCTTCTGTTGCTTTCTGGGGATTTCTTATAGTCCCTGAACAATTTAAAGTTAACTGAAATATTCAAACAGAAGAACTTCAGAAGCTTTGGGGATAATGTCCCAAAGAGCTAATTACAAAGAATTTCTGTTAATTGACACTAAATTCAAACACTGAGATCCCTGTATTGTTTTCAGAGAATTCATTCTGAATTTTCTACCTATTAATCAATCCATCGATAAGCATGCATTAAGCATTTACTATCTGCCTAGCACAATCCCAAGAAAAAGCAAAAACAGTCTCTTCCCTCAATAAGTTTACATTCTAATGGGGTGACTTATTGAAATATGTAAATTAGTACATACATTGAAAAATACATTACCCATCCAGAGTGCATTGGTGAGAGTTTAATAACTGACTGTTCAGAAAAAGTGTATAATACCCTCTGTCTTAAAAATTATTTTATTTTATTTTTTCCTATTACATGTAAAGGTAGTTTTCAACATTCATATTTTTGTAAGCTTTTAATTTCCACATTTTCTTCTCTTCTCCCTTTCCTTCCCCCTCCCCATGATACTGAATAATCTGATATAGGTTATTCATGTGCAATCATGTTTAACATATTTCCACATTAGTCATGTTGTGAAAGAAGAATCAGAACTAAAGGGGAAAGAAAGAAAAAACATAAAAAAATTTTAAAGTGAAAATATTATGCCTTAGTCTATATTTGGACGACATAGTTTTTCTCTGTATGTAGATGGCATTTTCCAACACAAGTGTTTTAGAATTGTTCTTGATCACTTAACTGAGAAGAGGAGAGTCCATCATAGATTTCTATCTCACAATGTTGCTCTTAATGTGTAAAGTTCTCCAGGTTCTGCTCATTTCACTCATCATCAGTTAATGAAAGTTTTTTCAGGATTTCCTGAAGTTGGCTCTTGATTTCTTTGAGAACAATAGTACTCCATCATATTCATGTACCATAATATATTTAGCCTTTCCCTAACTGATGAGCAACCCTTCAATTTCCAATTCCTTGCCAAAACAAAAAGAACTACTATATTTTTATACATATGCCTCTTTTCCCCTTTATAAGAATCTCTTTGGGATACAAACCTAGCAGTGGTATTTCTGAATCAAAAGATATACCGAATAACACCCTCATAAACTTAATCGGCATTATTTACAAGTTTATCCATCACTTTTAAAGTCTAGAGAAAAAAAATCAAGTCTTGATTTGTAGCATTTGCCAATTTTTAGGTGTAGATGCTCACACTAAAAATTTAACACTAGTCTCTAAAACCAGTTCCAGCCTGTTTTAGACACTCCTGCACCTAACCTCTTGTTATTTAAAGTTGTTTCTTACATATTGCTCCCAAATCTTTGGTCATAGTATAGAAAACATCATTTAACAAATCCAGTATTGAATGAATAGCTTCTGAACATTAATTTAGGTATAGTTTCCTCATAGGTAAATTATTCAAAATGTACCAGCTACATACAGGCATACCATCTATATTAGATTTGCATATGATGGAATTTAGAGAGTCCACCAATGAATGCAGTCTGGAGAGATGAATAAACCTCCTTACTCAGAAATCTTGAAATATCTTTGTCAGCCTGCTCACTGGCAAGATAGTCCTAGCACTTCTGTCGTGTCCCACTCACTGATACTTCTGAACCACTCATCTACACACTCCTTGTAGGCAGTTCATTCTTAAGTATCAGTGCCAAGAATGGCCCAGACTAAGTGCTATCTCTAGTCTCTAATAATTAATAATTTGTAACTGCTTCTGTTACTTTCAGTCTACACAGATAAATTCAACAGCTCTTAGCAACAGCTTGGATACAGGGTGAGGGGAAGGGGAGGGACAAATAGTGAGGAATCCAGGATGTCCTTGAAGCGCACTCTCATTAAACAAAAAGGGGGAGTGCGTGGTAGACTCACTGCAGTTCAGGTAGCAACTGCGGTCTTCACCAGGAATTACTTGATTGGTGATGATCAGGGCATTACCCCTGCTATGAAACAAATACTACCTCCACAAACTCCACTAACACAAGAAACACACACACAGACAAAAAACCTAACAAAAAATAAACCCACAACAGTATGGTGGAGAGATGAGGAAGGACAGTGGCATGGTCCCGCCCAGGGTGATGGTATGGGGAAAGGGATTCTTAAGTTGCAACCCTGAAGGACTGAGAGGATGATGTTACTTCTGCAGTAATAGAGAAACTGGGGAAAGGTGAAGGTTTAAGAGGAAAGACAATGATTTCTGTTTTAAATATATTGAGTTTTAGGTGCCTATTGGATATCCTGGTTGGGTAGTTTAAAAGGCAGGTAGAGATGTGAGAATGGATGTCAGCTGAGTTTGAGACAGGATAGATAGATTTGAGAATCATAGAGATAGTAATTAAATCCATGGGAGCTAATGAGATCATCAAATGAAATAATGTAGAGAGAAGAGAGCCCAAGACAGAACCCTGAGGAGCACATGTCTACAGGGTATGATCTGGAAGAGGATCCAGCAAAGGAGACAGTGGAGGGATGGTCAAATAGGAAGAGAATCAAGAGAAATTGGTGTCTTCAAAACCTAGAGAGAAAAGAAAATCAAGGAGTGGAGGTCAACAGTATTAAAGGTTGCAGAGAAGTCAAGGATTAGGAATACAAATTTACAGAAGTGAAGAATAAGCTGCAAGAAGAGAAGTAAAAAGAAATATTAAGGGAGAGGAAAAAACCCATGGTCTCTATGTAAGCAAAATATATGGATCTGCAAAACAAAGACAACCTAAAGATTATAAATCTCCCTTACAACATGACAGGAACATGACAAATAGAAAAAATGAACACCATAATGCAAGAAAGTAAACAAGAATACTGTCCATATTGAAGTGTCAGTTGACGAATTCATAGATCTCCTCCAGGAAAAAAATTCTATGTTGAAAATTCTAAGATATATAGAGATTAAACTTAACAATTTCAATAAAAACAAGTTCTTCAACCAACCATGAGAAAGACCTTCAAATAAAAAGAAATGGATATTTGAATATACAAGTCTATCTTATACCTTTCAAAAACCACAGGAAGAAGTAGAAAAATATGTTCTGAAAAGTAAAGGAGCTCCCCATGCAATGCAAGGTGACATATCCTGCTTACCTGAACCTAATTCATTAATAGAAAAGAATTTTTAGGAATCCTATGTAGAAAATCATATCTGAACAAATTTGCTTTGCTAATACCAAGAATAAAGAAATACAAGAAATTTAAATAATATGACAATTAAGAAAGGTGCATATAATGGTATAAACCATATTAGAACAAAAAGAAAAAAGCTAAAAAGAGAATGATATATATATATATATGAGATTAATAACAACATCAAAATAATGTCAAAGAGACCTTTAAAAGATTTTTTTAGAGACAATAATAAAAGTGGAAAGCAAATAGAAAAAAACAATGTTGGAAGAATTGATCTGAAATATCATGGATTAAACCTCAAAATATTCCATTAATAGGTGAATGATTTTTGCAGTATTATATTGCAGATATAGGAGGGTGCATAAAAGGAGAGAGTAAAGGAAGAAGGTAAAGGAAACATGTGATGTACCTTAATCAAGTCAAATGAAGAAAAATAATTTCTGTAACTTCTCAGGAAGAAAAGGTTCTACAGAAACAAGAGTATGGGAGGCAAAAGAAGGGGCTGAAAGGGGGAAAAGAAAGGGGAAATCAAGTCCTGTTTCAGTGGTAAGAGAGGAACTATCTGAAGACTTCCCATGGGGGTAAAGGAGAGATTCTATAATGGCAGATAGGGACCTAACAATGAATTTAATCTACAAGGATTTAGTGCTTAGCAATACTAATCATTCTTCCTCATTAGAAGAGGTATCCACTATGCCTAAAGGGCCACAAAAATGAGCACACCCTTTGATCCAGCAATACCACTACTGGGTCTATATCCTGAAGAGATGATGAAAAAGGGTAAAAACATCACTTGTACAAAAAGATTCATAGCAGCCCTGTTTGTGGTGGCAAAGAATTGGAAATCAAATAAATATCCTTCAATTGGGGAATAGCTTAGCAAACTGTGGTATATGTATGTCATGGAACACTATTGTTCTATTAGAAACCAGGAGAGATGGGAATTCAAGGAAGCCTGGAGGGATTTGCATGAACTGATGCTGAGCGAGATGAACAGAACCAGAAAAACACTGCAACATGGGGGCAATGATCAACCTTGATGGACTCACTCATTCCATCAGTGCAACAATCAGGGACAATTTGGGGCTGTCTGCAATGGAGAATTCCATCTGTATCCAGAGAAAGAATTGTAGAGTTTGAACAAAGACCAAGGACTATTACCTTTAATTTAGAAAAAAACTGTTATCTTATTGTCTGATCTTGCATTCTCTTATACTTTATGTTTCTTCCTTAAGTATATGATTTCTCTCTCATCACATTCAATTTGGATCAGAGTATACCATGGAAACAATGTAAAGACTGGCAAATTACCTTCTTGGGGGGGGGAGGTAAGATGGGGGGAAATTGTAAAACTCAAAATACATAAAATCTTTAAAAACAAAAAAAGAAGAGATATCCAAACTCCAGAAGGTAATTGTTACCCAGAAGAATGGGAAGGGCATAGGTCCAAAGAAGAAATTCTAGAGGAATAAGAAAAAGAACAATCATGAAGAGAGCAAAGCATAGTAAAGAATCGAACACAGGAAAATTTCTACCATTGGACAATCTTTCTATCCTCTCTATTACCTACAGTAACTGGTATTTCTAAGAATGAGGCACTGCAGCAACAAAAAAAAAATGGAGAGGTTCAAGGGGTAGTATCTACAAAACAATGAACCTGTTTCAAAGAGGAAACTAAAAATAGGTAATTTAGAAGCTTTATTTTCACAAGGACCCAGAAACTCTAGAAGAAATAGATTAAGAATCAAGGTCATGAATCAAAGAATAAAAGTCCAGAATAGATAGAAAGAGAAGAGAAATAAGGAAAAGAATTAGGGAAATCCTTTTTTTAGAAAAGATACAGAAAATGAAATTTAAAAACTAATAAATGAAACAAATTGAAGAGGAGAATTTCACTTGATACTTAATAAAGAGAAAAAAGAGGGAAGAAATAAAAACCTAGATAAAAGGAAGAAAGAAAAAAGGAATTAAGTCAAAACTCTAAACCTAGGGAAAGTATGAAAAATAACAGGTGAGGCACTTGAGGGTGAGAAGAGAGCTGATGGAAATAGGGTGCCTTAAAATAGATTAAGGTAAAATAACAAGAGATAAAATACTGTTTACAGAAAAAAGGGGGAAATTCAAATTTAGAAAAATATTATAAATGAATAGAAGAAAATATTTATCTAATTCATAGCTTCAAAGGTGACTATATTAAACTATATAATAAAACAAAAAGAGTGAAAGATTGGTTAAAAAACTAGAATCCCATAATCTGTTGCTTACAAGAAGCATATTTAGGGAAGAAAGATGGGAAGAAAGGGTGGTAGAAAAATATGTGACTTATAAATATGCAAGTGGATCAATGT
The DNA here is from genome assembly GCF_037893015.1 of Macrotis lagotis. Classification (NCBI taxonomy): domain Eukaryota; kingdom Metazoa; phylum Chordata; class Mammalia; order Peramelemorphia; family Peramelidae; genus Macrotis; species Macrotis lagotis. The sequence goes on from NC_133666.1 coordinate 184,587,667, forward strand.
TGAAAAACTTTCCTAACATGTAATTGGAAAAATAAAATGAAATAACAATACAAAAGAAACATACTTTAAAAAACCAGACATGTTCAGCATAAAATGAAGAAATGGAACAAAATTTACTATACATCAGATGAATCTAAAACCAGGAGTTACAATTCTGCTATCAGACAAAGCAAAAACAAATATTCAAAACATAAACAGATATAAAGAAGCTATATTTTACTTAAAGAATCCATAGATAACAATATTCTTCAGTATTTAACTTGTATGTTACATATGTCTTAAGATCTAAATCTAGAAAAAGTTAACTGGTTCATAAGACATTAATAAAACAGTGACTTAGAAGCAATGGTACTCAAAAACCTAAAGTTCAATAAATCAGAAAACATAAGTTATTTAGGAAAGAATTTTCTATACATAAAACCTGGAAAAGATTCTGTTAGAAATTAGGCTTGCACTAACAGCTTTCATCATATTCATCAATACATTCTAAAAGGATCCATGAATTTAATATTAAAGATCATCCCATGAAAAAATTGGAAGAGGACCGGATCATATATCTCTTACAGCTATGGTAGGATTTATATTCTTAGCCAAACAAGGAATGCAGACAATTGCAAAAGTCATCTATTAATAGCTTTGATTACATGAACCTGAAAAGCATCTGCAGAAATAAAAGTAATATTCTTAGGTAAGGGAAGCAATGTCATGGGGGGAAAAATTTCTCTGATAGCAATTTTGTATCCATGATGTATAAAGATAAGTAAAAGAAATATATAAGAACAAAAACAATTTTTCAGAAAATAAGTGATTGAAGGATATGAACAAATAATTCTAAAAAAGAATTCTTGAAGACTTTTAATAATTCTATTAAATAATGCTCCAAATAATTAATAATAAAAGAAATTCATAGCAAAAGAGGTTTCATTTCATTTCCTTTCATACCCTGAAAATTGGCAAAGATGTATAGTTGATGCTACAGGGTATGCTACAGGAAGAAAGGCATACTAGTGCTTTACTGTTGAAGACAAGTATTGGAAAATCAATTTGAAAAGCAATTGGAATTATGCAATGAAAGTGATTAAAATGTCCATGTTCTTTGATCCAAAGATTCTACTATTAGGTCTATGACTCAAGGAGGCCATTGATAAGAAATCCCCATGATAACCAAAATATTTATAGCAGCATTTTTTTGTGATAGAAAAGAATTGGAAACAAAATATATAGCTATCAATTGAAGAGTGGCTTAAGAAAATGTTGTACATGAATGTAATGCAGTTGAAGAGAAAGTATGATGGAAAGACATGTATCTACTGATTCAGAGGAATGTGAATAGAACCAACAAAACAATATTCACAATGACTACAATAATATGATTGGAAGAACCTCCCAAAAAGTAAAAAGTGAATCTTGTAAAATTACAAAGAATAAATATGGCTCCAAAAAAGAGATACAAGAATGGTTAGTTGCTGTCCTTCATGCTCAAAGAAGACCAAAATGACATCACTATTTTAGTATCTTACTGTGACTTATCAACCCAATATGAGCTTAGAATGCTCTACTACAGATCAGTCACAAAAAGGATATGTGAACATGTGGAGTGGATTATCTAAACTTGTGCATCTCATGTTTTCTTTGAGCTATTTTATGCATAGGAGCACAGCACCCTTTCTGATGATGACAATGCCATGCTGGACAGTCCTGTGCCAGTTTTTCCCAGGCTGCACAATTAATTCCAAATTTCTTTTTTTTAATTTTTAAATTTCTTTTATTTTGAATTTAGACTCTAAGGTAAAAAAGCATTTTCACATACACAGCAGATCACAAAGACTGTTTACGAAACTATGAATCTCTACTTCAAAGCATTTTAAAGTATAAATTGCACATAGTACTTTCAAACTTTTCCTTGTCCAGATTTCTTTTTGAATTTCATTTTGATGTCTTCTATGCACTTTAAAAAAAGTTTTGATGTTCCTCATTTGAGGGGACATCAATATTATTTTTTTTTGGTTTTTTGCAAGGCAATGAGTTTAAGTGGCTTGCCCAAGGCCACACAGCTAGGTAATTATTAAGTGTCTGAGGCTGGATTTGAACTCAGGTACTCCTGACTCCAGGACCGGTGCTCTATCCACTGCACCACCTAGCCGCCTGGACATCAATATTATTAACCATCTTCTACCTCTCCACTACCAATTTAAAAACTGAAAGGAAAAAAAAATGAGGCTCTGTCTCCTCTGTTTCTCATCTTAAAACCCCTTGATGTCATCCCCTGAATTCTCCTTTTCTTCTCCAGTTTTTGACAAAGAGATGTCCCTTCTCCTTGCCAATGTCAATCCTTCTACAGCTACCCCTGATTCCATCCTCTCTCATCTTCTCTAGTATACTGCATCTTCAATTACCCCCCCTTACACATATCACCATAAACTAGTTCCTTTCCTACTTTCAAACATGTTCAACGCCTTAAAAAATACCCTTAAAAAAAAACTTTTCACTAGACCCTGCCATCCAACCAAGATATTGTCCTATGTTTCTCCTCCCTTTCTCAACCAAACTCCTAAGGGGAAAAAATATCTCCACCTTTTGCTTGGGGAGGTATGTGGCAAAGTGGATGGAAAAAAAGCCTCTGGAGTTTCAGGACACTACTGTCTCTTAGTTCTCCTTTTAATCTATCTACCAATCTCTTCTATCTTTGATCTCAATCTCATTTTCTAGATGGTCATCCATATCAAGTCCCCAACTATGAGTGATCTCTAGGGCTCTTTCTTAGCACCTCTTCTCTTTTCTCTATATACGTTCTCCCTCTTGGTGATCTCACCAATTTCCATGAGTTTAATTATCACCACTAAACAGATGACTCCCAGATTTATATATCCAGCCCCAGAATCTCTCAGTCTCTGAGCTTCATTCCCAAATCACCAATTTCCTATTGGACAATTCAAATTGGATGCCTTGGAGATACCTCAAATTCAACTTATTTAAAAATGAATCCATTATTCATCCCTACCCCAGAAAACTTCTCTTCTTCCAAAATTCTGCTCCATAAAATTGTTTCTTCTAGATACTGCTCAGGCACCATCTTCTACATAAAGCCTTTCTTGCCTCCATATTGTTGGCATTCTTCCTCCCCAAATATATTGAATTTAACTGATATATATATATATATATATATATATATATATATATATATATACATACATATATATATATATATTCTCTTTGTATCTAATATGTGTTTATTCAAAATACTATACATATATCCTTTCTCATTGCCTCCACTATGTTAAGCTCCCTAACAGAACATATTGTTTCAATTTTTATATTTTTATCTTCAGCACCTGGAAGAGTACTTGGTATATATTAGGCATTTAACAATGATGTTTGATTGACTGATATCTCAAAGAGGCAGGAAGAGAAAGGTTACAGTAAAGAGGTTACAGTGATGAGTACCAGAGGTAGGCAGAAGTAGAGTTAATCCCTTATCACAGAGGAATCAGGCCTGGGTTGCTTCCACAATAGAAGGAGCAGTAGTTCTAGTATCCTCAGAGGGAATGAGATTCCATGGTTCTGGGCTCTTGTAAACCCTGAGACTGTAGACAAAGGTCTCTGAGGTCCAAGTCTTCTAGAAACCATTGTAGCTCCTGCTGGCTAAATTGTGTGTGGTGGTCAGAGTAGAAGCATGCCTTGTCATCATCTTGCCTCACCCCATGGGAATGCAGAGAGTCCTGGTCATGGAGTTGCCACCAGCCAATTATCTACCTCTGCAGGCTTGGGTGAAAGCCATAGTCCAAAAGGACCATATCTTTCAAAGAAGACACTGTATTGTTGGGTAGTTCCATCAGCCAGATGTGAAGAGTATGCATCTGGGCATTCTTCACACTCACTCATAACTTGACCTCTTGTTTGAGATAGATCTCTGATCTAAGCTTTTGTGTCAGTAGAGGTTGATGCTTTGTCAGCTAGGTGGAACAGCTCACTGCCATCTTCTCATTCCCACTAGCACAGCCTGAATTAGCTTAAGGTGAATCTCCTCTCTGCCTATCTCTTCCATCAGGCTGGATTTTGCCCATCCCACTCAGATCCAATCAGCAGACTCAGTCACCTAATCCATCCTCAGCTTGACTTTGGTCCAAGGAAGAAGGAGAAAGGATTCCAAAATTCTTAAGAGAGACTTTCAGAGTGTCCTTGTATTGCTGTTTCCCATGAGCACTTGTCCTATGTGAATTCTCTATAAAATAGTCATTTTGGCAAGTGTGTGTTTTTGACATTGGAACTCTCTGTAGAAGAGTTTGAATGCTTGGAAGATTAGTTCAAGAAAGGATCTCAGTGTCTGGTATCTGATCCTGCCAAGTGATCTTCAGAATCTTCCTAAGAATTTAAATCGAAGCAATTCAGTTTCTTGGCATGGTGCTGGTAAACTGTTCAGGTTTCTTAGACATACAACCATGAGGTCCACACAACAGTTGTGTATATCTTCAGTTTGATAATTAATCTAATACCTCTTCTCTCTCACCCTTTCTTTTGGAATCTCCGAAACACTAGCTCTAGCAATACATGTATCAATCTCATTATCAATGGATACATCCCTGGACTGCCAAGGTAAATGAACTTATCCACAATATTCAAAACTTCTCCATTCATTGCAATTGATGGTTCCATGTATTTTTAATGTGGCGCTGGCTGATGGAGCACTTGTATTTTCTTGGTGTAAATTGTTAGGCCAAAATTAGCACAAACGGCAAGAATCCATTCATATTTTGTTACATCCCAACATCAAAGACTGCACTGAGCACATTATCATCTGCAAACAAAAAATTATACATTAATACACTCTCCACTTGATCTTGGCTTGTAGCTTTTCAAGTTGAAGAGTTTAACATCAGTGTGGTGGTTGACCTCGATGCTGAGTTCATCCCCATTGAATGCTTTTTGACAACATGGTTGAAAATTTTGGGAGCAAGAGCACAGTTTTGTTTCACTCCATTGGTGACTAGGAAAATACAAGAATTGTTCACTAACCAGGGCAACCATGTCATCTTGAAACTGGCATACAATATTGATGAAATCCAGAAAACCAAATTTTGACATAATTTTCCATAAGCCCTCATGACTGACAGTATCAAAGGCCTTGGTTAGATCTATAAATAGTGCATACAGACAATACAGACTATATTACTGGCATTTTTCCAGAAGATGTCAGGCAGCAAATATCCTATTTCTGAAACTCCCAAGAAAGTTCTTTGACCCTTCCTGAAACCACACTGGCTCACACTGCCTCTTCCAGGTGAAGGATCAGTCTATTAAGGAGGACTCTGGCAAGGATCTTGCCAGAATTGACTAAGAGAGAAACACCCTGTGATTGACACAGAACAATCTAATTCCCTTTACCTTTATAGAGCTGCACAATGGAGGTATCCTTGAATTCTTAGTTGAATAACCTCCTCATGCCATATAACCCAGAACATTTCAGTCAGTTTTTATAAGAGCAATGGGCACCCCACCCCCAGATTTCAGCTGGAATAGAATCTGAACCAGGTGTTTTGCTGCATGAAAGGGACCTAATGGCATTCAGAGCCTATTCTTCAGTTGGAACGTCAGGGAGGAATTGACTTCAACCTGGGGTAAATGGTTAATGGCTTCAATGTTGATTGATCACAGTCTGTTGAGACTGTTGAGACATTACCTTCATTACTTTCACATCCTGTCTTTTCTCCTTACAGTCCATAGTCTATTAAATGCCAATGTTTGTTCAAGGGTACATCTACAAAGTTTTATGGAGTTTAGATAAATGGAAGACATTATTAGTGATGAGAAGGCCATGAGATACACAAGTCTTCAGTACTAGGAAACCCCTGTTATTGCTGTTTCAAACTCCATTTCTTTTTTTAAAATTTTATTTATTTATTTATTTTGAATTTTACAATTTTTCCCCCTAATCTTGCTTCCCTTCCCCCACACTCCACAGAAGGCAGTTTGGTAGTCTTTACATTGTTTCCATGGTATACATTGACCTAAGTTGGATGTGATGAGAGAGAATTCATATCCTTAAGGAAAAAAAATAAAGTATAAGAGATAGCATTATATAATAAGATAATGGTGAGTTTTTTTTAAATTAAAGGTAACAGTCTTTGTTCTTTGTTCAAACTCCACAATTCTTTCTCTGGAAACAGATGGTAATCTCCATTGCACATACCCCAAAATTGTGCCTGATTGTTGCACTGATAGAATGAGCATGTCCATTAAGATTGATCATCAATAAACAAACTTCCTTCTGTGGGGGGTAGGGTAGGAAAGCAAGATTGGGGGAAAATGGTAAAAAAAAATAAATAAAACCTTTCAAAAAAAAAGATTGATCAGCAACCGCATATTGCTGTTATGGTGTACAGCGTTCTTCTGGTTCTGTTCATCTTGCTCATCATTAATTCATGCAAATCCTTCCAGGTTTCTCTGAATTCCCAACCCTCCTGGTTTCTAATAGAACAATAATGTTCCATAATGTACGTATACTACAATTTGTTCAGCCATTCCCCAATTGATGGACATTCACTCGATTTCCAATTCGTTGCCAACACAAACAGGGCTGCTATGAACATTTTTATATAAATGATGTTTTTATCATTTTTCATGATCTCTTCAGGGTATAGACTCAATATGCATATTTTTATTGCCCTTTGGGAGTAATTCCAAATTTCTCTTCAGAAAGGTTGGGTGAGTTCACAGTTCCACAACAATGTATTAGTGTCATTTCTCACACCTCTTCCAACATTGATCATTGTCCTTTCTGTTCATATTGGCCAGTCTAGAGGTATGAAGTGGTACTTCAGAGATGCTTTAATTTGCATTTTTCCAATAAGTAGTGATGTAGAGCACTTTTTCATATGACTATGGATCGCTTTGATTTCCTCATCTGTAAATTTTCTTTGCATATCCCTTGACCATTTGTCAATTGTGGAATGGCTTGTTTTTAAAAAAAATTGGACTCAGTTCTCTGTATATTTTAGAAATGAGTCCTTTGTCAGAAATACTAATTGTAAAAATTGTTTCCAATTTACTACATTTCTTTTGATCTTGGTTACTACTGTTTTGTCTGTGCAAAAGCTTTTTAATTTAATGTAATTGAAATTATCTGGTTTGTTTTTAATGATGTTCTCCATCTCTTCCTTGATCATAAATTGCTTCTCTTTACATAGATCTGACAGATTAACTATTCCTTAATCTTCCAGTTTGCTTATAATATTGCTTTTATGTCTAAATCCTGTATCCATTTTGATCTTATTTTGGTATAGGGAGTTGGTCTAATCAAAGTTTCTGCCATACTAACTTCCAATTTTCCCAACAGTTTTTAATCAAAGAGAGAGAGAGTTTTTATCCCAATAGCTGGACTCTTTGGGCTTATCAAAGAGCAGATTACTATAATCATTTCCTGTTATGGCATCTAGTCTGTTCCACTGATCCACCACTCTATTTCTTAGCCAATACCATGCAGTTTTGATGACCTTCTTTTGCACTTTTTTCATTAAATCCCTGGAAATTCTCAACTTTTAATTTCTCCATATGAGAATTACAATTTTTTCTAACTCATTAAAGTAATTTTTTTTGGAATTTTGATTGGTAGGACACTAAATAAGTAGTTTAATTTAGGTAGCATTGTCATTTTTTTTTATTATGTTAGCTCAGTCTATATTATCATGAGCAGCTGATATTTGCCCAGTAATTCAAATCTAATTTTATTTGCATGAGAAGTGTGTTGTAATTGTTTTCAAAAAGTTTCTGAGTCTGCCTTGGCAGGTAGACTCCCAGGTATTTTTATATTGTCTGACATTACTTTGAATGGGATTTCTTTTTCTAGCTCTTTCTGCTGCATCTTGCTAGTCATATATAGAAATGTTGAGAATCCATGAGGATGTTTATTTTATATCCTGTGACTTTGCTAAAGTTGCTAATTATTTTTAATAGTTTTTATCCTAGTGATAACTTGTTGTAATCATTTTGCTAAGATTTTATTTAAGATTTTTGCATCTATATTCATCAGGTAGATAGGTCTATAATTTTCTTCCTCTGTTTTAACTTTTCCTGGTTTAGGTATCAGCACCATATTGGTGCCATAGAAAGACTTAGGCAGAGTTCTGTCTTCACCTATTTTTCCAAAGAGTTTATATAGAATTGGAATCAATTGTTCCTTAAATGTTTGACAGAATTCACTTGTGAATCCATCTGACCCTGGAGATTTTCCTTATGGAGTTCAATAATGGCTTGTTGAATTTCTTTTTCTGAGATAGGGTTATTTAGGTATTTAATTTCCTCTTCATTTAACCTGGCAATTTATATTTTTGTAAATATTTGTCCATTTCACTTAGATTGTCAAATTTATTGCCATAGTGTTGGGCAAAATTATTCTGAAATATTACTTTAATTTCCTCCTCATTGGTGGTAAGTTCACCTTTTTTCATTTATGATACTAGCAATTTGGTTTTCTTCTTTATTTATTTAATCAAATTAACCAGAGGTTTATCAATTTTATTGGGTTTTTTTTCATAAAACCAACTCTTGGTTTTATATATTAGTTTAATAGTTTTCTTGCTTTTGATTTTATTAATTTCTCTAATTTTTAGAATTTCTAATTTGATATTTAATTGTGGGTTTAATTTGTTCTTTCCCTATTTTTTAGTTGCATATTTAGTTCATTGATCTCTTCTTCCTCTAATTTATTCATGTAAGCATTGAAAGATACAATATATTCCCTTAAAGCTGCCTTGGCTGTATCCCATAAGTTTTGGATGTTGTTTCATTATTGTCATTATCTAGGATGAAATCATTAGTTCTTTCTATAATTTCTTGTTTGAGCCACTCATTCTTTAAAATGAGGTTATTTAGTTTCCAATTAGCTTTAGGTCTATTTCTCCCTGGCCCATTATTGCATGTGATTTTTATTGCATTATGATCTGAGAAAGATGTATTCACTATTTCTGTCTTTCTGCAATTGATTATTAGATTTTTATACCCTAGTACATGGTCAATTTTTGTGTAAGTGCCATGCACTGTGGAAAAAAAAGTATATTCCTTTCTATCCCCATTCAATTTCCTCCCTAGGTCTATCATGTCTAGGTTTTCTAACAATCTATTTACCTCCTTAACTTCCTTCTTGTTTATTTTATGCTTAGGTTTATCTAAATCTGAGTGTGGGAAGTTGGGATCTCCCACCAGTAGAGTTTTGCTATCTATGTCTTCCTGTAATTCCTTCAGATTCTCCTCTAAGAATTTGGAAGCTATATCATTTGGTGCATATATATTTAGTATTGAAATTATTTTATTGTCTGTCTAGGAGGATACAGTTTCCTTTCTTATCTCTTTTAACAAGATCTATTTTTGCAGCTGCTTTGTCTAAGATAAGGATTGCTACCTCTGCTTTTTTCACTTCAGCTGAAGCAAAATTTATTTTCATCTAACCTTTTATCTTTACTGTATATGCTGTATATGTAACTCTCTGCTTCAAATGACTGTCTTGTAAGCAGCATATTGTAGGATTCTTGTTTTTAATCCACTCTGCTATTTGCTTATGTTTTAAAGGAGAGTTCATTCACATTCAAAGTTATAATTACTAACTCTTTATTGCCCTCCATGCTATCTTCCCTTTGTTTCATTTTTCCCCTTTTCCACTTTATCCATATTCCCCAGTATTTTGTTTGTGAATACCACCACCTTCAGTGTGTTTCCCCCCTTTATCCAACCCACTCCCCTTTCTTTCCCTTTTCCCTTTGCCCCTTCTTTCTCCCCTTCCTTCTGTTGGTTCCCTTTTTCCTCCCCTCCTTTTCCCCTTTTAAAACTTGAAATGTAAGATAAGTTTAAGCCAAACTTGATGAGAGCAAAATTCAGGTGGTTCTCACCTCCTCCCTTCTTCCCCTCTATTGCCATTAGGTCCTTTGTACCTCTTAATGTAATGAGACTTACTCCATTCACTCTCCTCCATGCTCCCATCTCTTTACTGCCCCCCCCTTTTTAAGGAGGTATCTGAGTCATGGATAAGCTATGAGTGTCCATTACTTCTGGCTAAGTTTAGTCTCTCTAATAGCGTTACAATTCTTAAGTGTTATTAGAGTCTTTCTCCCAGGCAGGGATATAGCCAGTTTCATCTTATTGGATAGCATTTTTTTTCTTTACTCTTTTTTTTAACCTTTCATGTGTCTCTTGAATCTCCTGTTTGAAGTCCAAATTTTCTATTAAGCACTAATCTTTTCATCAGGAAAAGCTGGAAGTTTCCTTTTTCATTAAATGTTCATCATTTCCCTTGGAAGAGAAGGTTCAGTTTTGCCAGATAGTGCATTTTTGGCTGCATTCCAAACTCACTCGCTTTTCAGAATATCACATTCTAAGCCCTTCAATTCCTTAATGTTGATGCAGCCAGATCTTGTGTAATCTTTACTATGGCTCCTTAGTATCTAAATTGTTTCTTTTTGGCTGCTTGCAGGATTTTCTCTTTTATCTGATAGTTCTGGAATTTGGCCACAATATTCCTTGGTGTTTTCATTTTGGGATCCATTTCTGGAGGAGATTGATGTATTCTTTCAGTAACTATTTTGCCCTCTGGTTCCATGATGTCAGGGCAATTTTCCATCACTAAATCCTGTACTATTAAGATCAGGCTCTTTTTCTCTTCAATATTTTCAGGGAGTCCAAGGATTCTTAAGTTATTTCTCTAGTTCTGTTCTTGAGGTCAGTGGTTTTGCCAATGAGGCATTTTACATTTTCTTCTATTTTTTTTATTTTTTTGGTTTTGTTTAACAGATTCTTGTTGTCTCATAGAGCCATTGGTTTCCACAGACTCCATTCTTTTTTTTAGACAAGAATTTTTTTCATTTACCTTTTGCAACTCCTTTTCCAATTGGTCAATTCTATTTTTGAAAGAGTTTTCCATTTGACCAGTTGAGGTTTTGAGAGAATTATTTTCTTTTTTGTATTTGTCCAATTGTATTTTCCAAGGATTTGTTTTCTTGTTGCAAGATATTAATTTTCTCTTACAAATTTTCCAATTGATTTTTAAACTCCTTCCTGATTTCTTCAAGGAAGTCTTTCTGGGATGGAGACCAAATCATATTCTCCTCAGAAATTCTAGATCTCTCTGAATTAGGGTCTTTATCTTCTAGATAGTTTTCTATGGACCCTCCTTTCTACTGGCCTTCCTTCATTTTCCTAAGATCTTATGTTGGGTGAGGGGCTGGTTCACAGATGTTTGGTGTTGAGGTACCTAGAGGCTTTGCTCATTTGGTTTAGTAACTTCAAATGGACTAGTCAGTAGTTTCTCTAGAGTGTCTGTGACCTTGATTTGAGGCCCTCTCCCTTGGCCTAGATGGGGTAGGTGGCACTGCTGGATACTGTTATCCTTGAACAATGTGGGTTGGGTCCTGGGGAAAGAATATTACTCTCCTTATTCAGCTGAGGGAGCTCTGCTGCCCACACCTGAGCCTGGTGGGGGGAGGCTGTTACTATGTTTGTTCTGGGAAGAGGGCTCCACTGAAAGTATGGAGTCTGAGGTCCTCCAGACCAGAAGCCCAGCAGATCAATGTCCAGCTGTACTCTGCAATTCTCTGTGCTAGACTCACCCTCCAGCCCTCCTGGAGTACCCCAAACCATCAGTCCCACAGACAAAGCTTCCACACCTTAGTTGGTTCTTGGACCGTGGCTCCCGTAGTCAAAGCCTCTGCAGCTGATCTTAGGTTAGTCAGACTCTCACCCTGTCCCTGCTGGCTCTCTGTTCTCTGCCCCTGGCTCACCCATGATCCCTGAAGACAGACCTTGTTTGTAGATATTCTTCTCCTAGCTTCTTTTTCTGGGTTTTGTCAATCGAATTTCTGTTAAGAGGTTTGTTTCATATTATATATGAGGGAAGATCAGGAGACCTCAGCACAGTGCCTGTCTTCTCTCCACTGTCTTGACTGGAAGTCTTCAACTCCATTTCTGCCAAGGACTCCCTGCCATGTGTGGTTGTCTGAACCTACTCTAACTTTAAAGTCACTCAGAATTATTAACTTGTCCTGTTTTGGAACATTGATGACAAGAGTCTCCAGGTCTTCATATATAATTCATCACAGTGGGAACACTGGCATTGATGATGGTGACATGATGTTTCCTTGCAAGTGGCAATCTCATTGTCATGAGCCTGATGTTCACTCCTTTTGGTATACATACAAATTTGTTGACTAGATTGATTTTGATTGCAAAACCTACCCCAGTACACTGTACTTTTCTTCAATGTGACCACTCCAGAAACAACATGTATCTGGCTCCATTTTCAGGAAACTGGCCTTCCTTTGCCAGCCTTGTTTCACTCATAGCTGCTACAAGAATACACCCTTTTGTAGAAGCAGAAGGTTCATGTGTATGTGGTGCACTGCACAAAATTTCAGACTTCTGATATATTGATCTATTTTTCTAAATTTTTCTCCTTTTCTTTTATCTTTAAAAATATTATTCTGAAGAGAAGGGGAAGAGATACAGAGTAAAAATCAAATATAAAATTATCTGGCATTGAAAGCCCTTCTCTACATGGTCTCTTTCTACCTTTCAGTCTTCTTTCAATTTACTTCCCTCTACATTTATTCCCAGCAACAAAGTTCTCCTGGCTATGTGCCTTTTCTCTAATCCCCTCCACCCTCCAGCCCCGCCTTCTTCTCTATTCCTTCTGGTTTTATTCAAGAAAATTCAAAGTGTGGGCCTAGTAAATCTCAATAAGAGTTTGGTGTCATTATGTCCCATGGCATGGGATTGACTTCTTGCAAGATCATTATGATCTCTTTTTTCCTCCCTTAGCACGAAGATTGATGTATCTGAACCTCATTCGTGACATCCTCACTTACATCTTTCCTCTGTTATTTCCTGACTGTGCTTTGAAAGTGAGGAGACTGGCAGCTTACTATAGTACCACTCCCTATTGTTTTGTCTGACTTCTTCTGAGCCTCAAGAACTGAAGCACTTCATCAGTTCCTTCTGCTCTGGACCTTGTCTGATTAAGGTTCAGTGCTGAAGGACCCTGGTTTCTAATGTGAGATAAGTTTCCATTTTCTCATACATTACACGACTAACATCAGTACCCCAAGGTTGATTTACTTAAAGTTAGATTTGGGGTTCAGGTTTAGTGCCTCTCCAATGAGGAAAAAGAAAGGTATTCAACTTATACAATGAATCAGGTGTGGATCTAGGTAGTTAAATCTCACACACAAGAGAAATGCTAAATACAAATTACTTAAAAGTAGACATTGACAGAAAGACTTAAAATAGTCTCTAGTAACTTCACTCATAACTACAATTCTACCACATATCCTTGGAAGATTATTTAAATCTCATCTAAATATAAGACATTTTGAGCATTCGTTACTGCTGAATGACATTTTATATTTCATGTTGTTTCTGCACTGTATCCGTCCTAGCAGATATCTTCTGAGAAAACAGGTTTAGATTTGGGCTCATTCTCTTTTTGGTGATCATCTATGCAAAGGGCACTGAAACAATTGAGAATTGAAATAATTAAACAATTAATTTTTCCTCTCACTTAGCTCAAACCAAAAGACACAGGAACACAGATGCTCTCAAACTCATGAGGTGCCTCTAAACCTGATTCATTAATCTAGAAATCAATATTTATTCACCTAAAATCAATAAAAAGCAAACACAGATGAGTCAACCCAAAACTCAGGACCAAGTTTAGCTAAGTAGGATGTGGATTTTTTCCTGTCATAGATTCATGGCCATATGGAAACTGGGATTGCAGATAAGACAAGTTGTCTCTCTTCAATTCTCATAGAAAGCAAATCAAAATAATTCCAACACAATCCACAGCATGGAAGGGTAAGAGATAAAAAGAAAGAAGAGTAGGGAACGGAAAGACAGAAAATATTCTCCTTCTAAATATCCACCAAGGCATTGTCTCTTCTGAATTATGAGCCAACAAGGGATTCTTTTATTATCTCTAAAGTATCAAGTACCTTTTGGTGTTGAGTCACATATATGGTGGGAAACATCAGGCTTCATCATCCTCAAAGGGTACATACCTAATATATACCAGAATTAATGACAGCAGCATTGTACATATATTGTTCAAACCACAGTCTATTACTCTTCCTTTCTATTATCCCTATAGAGCCTTACCTTGAACAAGCCAAATAAAAGAACTTATTGCTTTTAGCATCAACTGCATCATTGGATCCTTCTGGGAAGTCCTTTCAGTTCCAGTCGTATTTTATATGACTTGACATTTTATATGACCTTGATATTTGCTTTGGTAATCTTCTCCTCATCCTCTTTCCTTTCCTCGCCTTTCCCCCACTCTACTTCTCTGAAACAACTTTTTGAAACATTTAGTTATCAAACTAATGGAGTTTTTTGAGGGCTCAACCATTTTTTATGGAGTAGCATGGTTGAGCAAGACAACTTTTGATCAATTTGGTGGGTGCTCCAATCTACATCATGTTATTACATAATAAATAGTTTTGTTTGAAGGAACATCTGGAAGAGCTAAACAAGTCCAATAACCCCTGGTTGAGAAACAGCCAGGAGAATGAGCAGGACCCCTTGCTCAGAGGCCACAGAAAACTTTTTGGGTTACCAATGAAGGGGGGAGTCATCTGTTGAAGTAACCTCCCCACTCTTTGAAAGAAGAGTGAGTCCTTTCTTTTGTGGATGCTTCTCCTTTGACCAAACCCTTCTATCTTTGGACTTCTAGTAAAAGAGGAGTAAAAGAATTTCTCTTTCCCTGCTCCTCAAATGGTAAATGTGACTTAACAGCAGAAGCACATAGCAAAGGGAGACATATACTTGCCTAGGTAAGATGGAGAATAGAGTTTCTTTAACTTCCAGTTTCTGGCAGCTGCTTATGTTTCTGTTTCCTTTTCTGAGCACAGGTTAGCATCAAACAATCCTAAGAAGACATTTCTAATCCTAGGGTTATTTTGTAGATAATCTTGAGTATGAGAGCTAGCAAACATCAGTAAGAGGGACAATATTTCCTTAACAGCACACTTCTCCGAGAAGAGGAAGGTCTTTATCCTGCAGTTATAAGTATGATAAGGCCAAACAATGAAGGATGCAGGAAATGTGGACCCTGCCAACCCTCCTTTCTAAATGCTGTGGGTTGTTTAGATAGTACATGTTGAATATAATGGGTATCATATTGCTAGTCTTCTCAATGGGTGAGAGAAAGACTGAGGGGAGAGAGAAAACATGAAACTCAAAATTTTAAAATGATAGCTAAATTGTTTTAAAAATGATAACATCATATGGAAATATGTGCAACATTATTATACGTGTATAACCTAATTCAGATTACTTGCTTTCCTAGGGTGGGGGGAGGAAAAGGTAGGAGGGAAAAAAAACTTTACAAAAATGAATGTTGAAAATTATGTCTGTAGATAATTTTTTAAAATATATGTTTTTAAAAAGAAAATGCAAATTGGATGTGAATTTAAAATGTTTTTAGAGCCACAAAAATATCTTCCAGGTAGGCTATAATGATTGCCATCAGATATTGGCATTAACCACATGTGTTCCTTGTGTGTATGTTTATGTTTCTGCTTATGACTGCTATGACTGTACACTCCTTGATAATCCTGGATCTATTTGTGAGAGAGTTTATTCAAGGTTGATAAGGGAGCTTTTTTGTTTTCCTTTTAAATACCTTTGTATTGAGTGAGTTATCGTCTAGGGCAACAATATTGGGCTATGACGAGGGCTAATGAGCA
Source organism: Macrotis lagotis (assembly GCF_037893015.1). Taxonomy (NCBI): domain Eukaryota; kingdom Metazoa; phylum Chordata; class Mammalia; order Peramelemorphia; family Peramelidae; genus Macrotis; species Macrotis lagotis. The sequence goes on from NC_133666.1 coordinate 184,603,389, forward strand.
ATTAATCTTAAGAGTTTGGACCCATGAAATACCTTCAAACTGGGTTAGCTATCCTCTGGGTTATCGACATCTGAGTATAAATTCAGGAGGATTGCCCTCAGGTGATGCCCTAATGAAGTTGAAGTTAAAATATAAATATTACCACTACTAGATTCTTCCATGTTTGAGCCTTGTGGTTCATTTCTATTTGTTTATAGTCTGGGTATAACACTCCTGTTCTCTTTATTCCTGAGTTGAGGCTGGCTTACTCACCCCTCCAGTACTCATACTGGCAGATCAGGGTGGTGTCTCTAGACACAAGGCTACAATTCACTCTATTAGGGTTCTAGGGTTCAGGGTAGGATGTTACTAGTCATTTTAACTCCTTAGTCTCCTTCAGGATGTTTTCTATTTCATAAAAAAACTATCATATTGGCATAACTCAAATTAAAACATTTATTAAACAACAAACAGAAACAAAAATAATCATAACATTTTCTGAATCAACGGCAAAGGCAGAAAAAATGGAAATATAATAATTCAACTACAAACAAGTCACACTTTCCCTCTAATGCATATTCTGGACTAGACAGTGGGAACACATTTACAAAACCCTAAGATGGGGCATATTAAGTAGGGAATCCTATGGATCTTAGTCAAAACAGGACTGAACGCCAGGCCCAGATGCTAGAGTTCTCTTCTAAGCCTGTCCATGCATCGCTGGATAAAACCACTCCTTTGCCACTCTCAGACTGCTGCAATGTTAAACTAAGTAATTAGTTAATTAGTAAAATATCAGCATTAAACTCTTTCGGTGAAATAGTAATCCTAAACTGGGGTCTTCTGATTTCCAGGTTTATTCTCTTGCTTGAGTGCTGAAATAGAATTAAGTTCTTTCTGTGACAAGCAATTAATTCCCTTAGGAAACCATAAAGTATCTAAGTACTCGAATCTGTTCCCCTCCATCCCTCCCCCCATCTCTCTCCATATCTCCCTCTCTCCCTCTCCTCTCTCCCTCTCCCTCTCCTCTCTCCCTCTCCCTCTCCCTCTCCCTCTCCCTCTCCCTCTCCTCTCTCTCTCTCCCTCTCCCTCTCCCTCTCCCCAGTCCCTCTCCCTCTCCTTCTCCTCTCCCTCTTCTCTCTCTCTCTCTCCCTCTCCTCTCTCCTCTCTCCTCTCTCCCTCTCCCTCTCCCCTCTCTCTCTCCCTCTCCTCTCTCTCTCTCTCTCCCTCTCCTCTCCCCCACTCCCTCTCTCTCTCCTCTCTCTCCCTCTCCTCTCTCCCTCTCCCTCTCCCTCTCCTCTCTCCCTCTCCCTCTCCCTCTCCCCTCTCTCTCTCCCTCTCCTCTCTCCCTCTCCCTCTCCCTCTCCTCTCCCCCACTCCCTCTCCCTCTCCCTCTCCTCTCCCTCTTCTCTCTCTCCCTCTCCTCTGTCCTCTCTCTCTCTTTCCTCTCTCCTCTCTCCCTCTCCTCTCTCCCTCTCCTCTCCCCCACTCCCTCTCTCTCTCCTCTCTCTCTCTCCCTCTCCTCTCTCCCTCTCCCTCTCCCTCTCCTCTCTCCCTCTCCCTCTCCCTCTCCTCTCCCCCACTCCCTCTCCCCACTCCCTCTCCCTCTCCTCTCTCTCTCTCCCTCTCCTCTCTCCTCTCTCCTCTCTCCTCTCTCCTCTCTCCTCTCTCCCTCTCCCTCTCCTCTCCCCCACTCCCTCTCCCTCTCCCTCTCCTCTCTCTTCTCTCTCTCTCTCCCTCTCCCTCTCCTCTCTCCTCTCTCCTCTCTCCCTCTCCCTCTCCTCTCTCTCTCTCCCTCTCCCTCTCCCTCTCCCTCTCCCTCTCCCTCTCCCTCTCCTCTCCCCACTCCCTCTCCCTCTCCCTCTCCCTCTCCCTCTCCCTCTCCTCTCCCCACTCCCTCTCCCTCTCCCTCTCCCTCTCCCTCTCCCTCTCCCTCTCCCTCTCCTCTCCCCTCTCCCTCTCCCTCTCCTCTCCCCACTCCCTCTCCCTCTCCTCTCCCTCTTCTCTCTCTCTCTCCCTCTCCTCTCTCCTCTCTCCTCTCTCCCTCTCCCTCTCCTCTCTCTCTCTCTCTCCCTCTCCCTCTCCCTCTCCCTCTCCTCTCTCCCTCTCCCTCTCCCTCTCCTCTCCCCACTCCCTCTCCCTCTCCCTCTCCCTCTCCCTCTCCCTCTCCTCTCCCCACTCCCTCTCCCTCTCCCTCTCCTCTCCCTCTTCTCTCTCTCTCTCTCCCTCTCCTCTCTCCTCTCTCCTCTCTCCCTCTCCCCTCCCCTCCCCCATGCCCCTCCCCCTCTTACTCTCCCTCTCCCCCTCCCCCTCCATCTGTCTCAAGCTGGAGAGTTCCAAGCAGCTACAGAACCTGCTGGTCCTTGGTCAGACAATACAGTTGTTTTTATCTTCTATTCTGTCTCTTTCAAGCAGCAGGGAGTAATGCCTGCCATTAACTCCTCTCATTGGGGAACTCCTGTGTCTTTTTCTCCTGCCTATTTCCAGATCTCTGATTGTTCATCTTTTCTATGGCCTTTAAAACCTCAGATCAGAGACTGTTGTTATTAGTGACCTATCTCTGATTTAGGCTTAAAAAAATTCCAAATCAACAGTTCACTTGTATAACAGAAATGTACAATATACAATTTCCAATAGTTCTCAAATAGTTCTCTGGTTTTTAGTTATGCAGCTACAGCCTTTCAAAACCTTGCAATAGCCAAATGTAAATGAACTGATGGACCACACCTTGTAGTCATCTCCATCTTCAGTTAATACTTGTGATTTTTGATCTGCTTTCATATTAGTGTCAGCATATTTAACTGTGGGACAGTTTTCTGTCAGGTCATCAGAACCATCTTAAATTGCTTTTTTTTTAACTGAATGTCCTTTTCCTACCCATTTCAGAAATGTTCGTGTACAAAAGGGACAGTACTTTACAAGTGTATTGTCTGGGGTTTTTTCTTGTTTTTAACTAATTCTTGGGAATTTTTCTTGACAATTTCCTATACAACAGTGTTTGGATTCTTTTCCCGTGCCTGTTTCACCCTTCTCCCCTCCTCTGTATGAAAGGTAAGTGAAAGGAGTTCTCTCATCGACATCATAATAAGCCTATGGTGTTTTATATCTTCCAGTGAAGGGCTTGGATATGGTCCTGTTAGTTTAGAACAAAATCTACAATTGAAATAATTTAGACAAAAATTTATTAAGTCATCTAGTAGAGGGAAGAGTTGAAAAAGGTATGGCCCATTCCCCCTAGTGTCTCTCAATTATATATTAAATCAGATTCAAACAAATAATGTTAAGGTCTGAGAGAGATGTCCCCAATTACAGAACAGAGGCACTCAACATGATGGAGATGCAATAGCAAGGGTTTATTAAACTAGCTCGAGCTAGGGTTCCATCCTAGGTCAGGGCTAGGATCCTGGAACCCCGAGTAAAGTGAAGAGAGACCTTATATATGGTTTGGTAGGGGAGTTTCAAGCATCTGCCTGCAGATTGTCTTGAGAAGGTGTGTCGTGGTCTTATTGTATGTAGGTCCTCGGAGAAGCCCCACTGCTGCATGGTCTGAGGCAGAATCCTCAGGAGCTGATCTGGAAGAAACTCAGCTAGCTGCCCAAGCAGGAACTTAGGGGCAGAGTTTAGGCAACAGTTCATAGGTTTCGACATTCAGGGTCTTACAGGAATTCAGGCTATTGTTCACAGATTTCTACACTCAGGATCTTACAGGCATTCAGGCTAAAGTTCACAGATTTAGAGTCTCAGGGTCTTACAATAGCTGATTGGCCAGCAGAGAGGCAGCTACCAGATAAGAGATGTGAGTGCTTGAGATGTACAATAAGAGAAAACTTCTCACATTACTTAGATCAGTCTTAAGATCTGACTGGGTTTCTGCTCAGCATAACTTAAGTCCCAAATTAAACATTTAACACATTTTGAATCTAAGCAGCAGATCTAGTTTTCCACAACAGGGCTAAGTTCAAACAGTGCCATAAAGTTTTTCCACAACCCAGCAACACTCCCTATGTGCCTGAGACAGGGCGGGTACTGAATAAATGCTTACTGTCTTATTTAATGGGTACTGTTTTTAACTCCCATTGTTGTGGGATGAGCTCTTTTAGAAGAAGTTTTTCCTTTGTATTGACTGATGAAAAGGAGCTAACAGACTTTCTTATATCCCATTATTCATTTGCCTTTCTTTGGGAGGGAGATTGTAAATGAAATCTTGGGGGAGAGAGATGGGGAAGGACTAGGGTTTGAGTCCCTCTTCCATAAACATTAATGACCACTTCAAGGCATATAATGATGAGTTGCATGTGCTCAAGGCCATTTGACTGAGAGAACAAGCAACCATCACCTCCTACTAGTTGGCACAATGGGTGAAGTTCATATCCTGGAGTCAAGAAGACTGAGTCTCAGACACTCACTTGTTGTGAAACCCTGGGAAAGTCACTCAACATCTATCTGCCTCAGTCTTCTCAATTGTAAAATGGGAATAAGAGCACCTAGTTGCCAGGGTTATTGTGAGAATCAAATGATATATTTATAAAGTGCTTGGAACAGAGAGGGCACTCAAAAGATGACAGCATTGTCATTGTGGTGGAATATTATGAGTTTCTAAGGAGGCAAATGGCAGAGGCAGAAATGTTCATCCATATAATCTGAAAGTATATTCTGAACAATATCAATACTGAACCCCATCCCTCAGGTTAGAAGAACGAACTTTTGAATTGCTTAGTTGCTTTATGGGTAGCACTGTAATTCTAGAGTTTGGAGATCTTGCTTTCTATCAAGAGAATCATGATCCTTAGTAAAAGAATACCTGAATGATCCCTGAGAGGGGATCAGTGTCAAAGGAACTGAAATCATAATATGAAGGAGCAAAGGATGTGGACCCTGACATCTATCTTTGGGATAGTGTGTGAATTATCCAGATGGGGTGGATCTGATGGGAATGGGCTGCTTACCTCACAAGTGCATTTTCCTTTTGGTGGAGTCCTAGATCTCAGAGTAGTCTCGCAAGTCTAAATAGATAGCCATGATGTTTACATGGATACATGTTTACAAGGATAGTCAGAATATTGCCTTCTAAGTTTGTTTCCCTTCTGAGGGGTGACCAGACTTCCTTGTTTGCAAGTGGACTTTAATTTATTATTACTATTATTGCAATGATTTTGTTATAAGAGTAAACATAACCCCCCCCCAAGAAGATGAGAAACCTCAAGAATAGTGAGAGAGAGAGAAAAAAAAAATGTTGACTTCAGTCTGTGTTCAGATTCTAATGGCTCTGTCTCTAGGGTGAGTTGCTTTCTTTATCATAAGTCCACCAGAGAAGTTGCTCCAATATTTTTCCCACAGTTGCTATTACTAACTGCAACTCCACCCTATTCCTCCCCACTCTCATTTATTCTATTTTCTCTCTCCTTTCATCCTGGCTCTGTCCAAAAGTGTGTTGTTATTTGAGTACCCTCTCTCTCAATCTTCCCTCTCTTCTATCACCTATTACCCCCCCCTTCCCTCCCCCAATTCCCCCTTATCCCATCCCTTTCTTCTCATTTTTCTCTAGGGTAAGATAGATTTCCTCACCATATTAAGTGTGCATGTTATTTCCTCTCTGAGCCATTTCTGATGAGAATGAAGGCTCAGAAAATTTGTTTCCCTTCTGAGGGGTGACCAGACTTTCTTTTTTTTTTTTTGCAAGTGAACTTTAATTTATTATTACTATTATTGCAATAATTTTGTTATAAGAGTAAACATAAACCCCCCTCCCCCCCAAGAGGATGAGAAACCTCAAGAATAGTGAGAGAGAGAGAGAGAGAGAGAGAGAGAGAGAAGTGTACTTCAGTCTGTGTTCAGAGTCCAATGGCTCTGTCTCTGGGGTGAGTTGCTTTCTTTATCATAAGTTCACCAGAGAAGTTACTTCAATATTTTTCCCACAGTTGCTAGTACTAACTGCACCTCCACCCTATTCCTCCCCACTCTCATCTATTCTATTTTCTCTCTCCATTCATCCTGGCTCTGTCCAAAAGTATGTTGTATCTGAGTACCGTCTCCCTCGATCTTCCCTGTCTTCTATCACCTATTCCCCCCTTCCCTCCCCCATTCCCCCTTATCCCATCCCTTTCTTCTCATTTTTCTCTAGGGTAAGATAGATTTCCTCACCATATTAAGTGTGTATGTTATTTCCTATCTGAGCCATTTCTGATGAAAATGAAGGCTCACGCATTCCCCCTTGCCTTCCCCCTTTCCACTCCATTGAAAAAGCTTTTTCTTGACTCGTGAAATTTCTTAGCTTCTTCTTCATCTCCTTTCCGCTTCCTCCCAGTACTTCCCTTTATCACCCATTGACTCCATCTTTTTACTATATTATACCATTATATTCTGCTCCTTCCTGTGTCCTGTCTATATATGTTCCTTCTAACAGCTCTTATAAATGAGAAAGTTCATATGAGTTATCAATATCTTCTTCCCATGCAGGAATACAAACAGTTCAATATCATTAAGTTCCTGATAGCTCGTTCTTCTCTTCCAACCCCTCTATGGTTCACCAGAGTCCTGTACTTGGAGATGAAACTTTCTGTTCAGCTCTGGTTGTTTCAATAGGAAAGTTTGAAAGTCCCCTGTTTCATTGAAAGTCCATCTTTTCCCCTGAAAGAGGATGTCTAGTTTTGCTGGGTAGTTGATTCTCAGTTGTAAACCAAGATCTTTTGCCTTCCAGAATATCATATTCCAATCCCTACAAGCCCTTAATGTAGATGCTGATCCCATGTAATCCTAACTATGGAGTCTCCATAGTTTAACTGTTTGTTCTCTTTGATTTGGGAGTTTGGGAACTTGGCTATAATATTCCTGGGAGTTTTTCTTTTGGGATTTCTTTCAGAGGGGATTCCCTCTGAATTCCCTCAATTTCTATTTTACCCTCTGCTTCTAGGATTTCAGGGAAATTTTGCTATATTATTTCTTGAAAAATGAAGTCTAGGCTCTTTTCCTGATTGTGGCTTTCAGATAGTCCAATAATTTTTAAATTATTTCTTCTGGAACTGTTTTCAAGGTCAGTTGTTTTTTTCCAATGAGATATTTCACATTTTCTTCTAATTTTGGGCTTTTTTGGAAGTTTCATTTCTTCCTGATTTCTTTTTTTTCTTTTTTTTAGGTTTTTGCAAGGCAAATGGGGTTGAATGGCTTGCCCAAGGGCCAATGCTCTATCCACTGCACCACCTAGCCACCCCCTCTTCCTGATTTCTTTCAAAGCTTCCTTTCTACATTTGAAGGAGTTATTTTCTTCAGAAGCTTTTTTATCTCCTATTCCAGCTGATCAATTCTGCTTTTTAAGGCATTCTTCTCCTCATTTGCCTTTTGTTTTGCTTTTTTTTCCATTAGGCCTAAACTGGCTTTTAGCATATTGCTTTCTTCAATTTTTTTTTATTATTTCCTTCACCAAGCTGTTGATTTGGTTTTCATGATTTTTCTGCATTGCTCTCATTTCTCCTCGAAATTTTTCCTCTACATCCCTTAATTGCTTTTCAAAGTCTTTTTTTTTTAGGGTTTTTTTTTTTTGCAAGGCAAACGGGGTTAAGTGACTTGCCCGAGGCCACACAGCTAGGTAATTATTAAGTGTCTGAGACCGGATTTGAACCCAGGTACTCCTGACTCCAGGGCCGGTGCTTTATCCACTACGCCACCTAGCCGCCCCTCAAAGTCTTTTTTGAGCTCATCCATAGTCTGAGCCCATTTTCTATTTCTTTTAGAGGTTTTTGGATACAGAAGCTTCGATTTTGTCATCATCTGAGTATGTGGTTTTTTGTTGTTTTTTTTTTTGTTGTTGTTGTTGTATAAAACCAAAATTTATTTTTGAGGTATGTTACAGAGAGGGCTTCATAAAAATCACAATTAGTGGTGAGACATGTTCATGCTAGCTTAGCAGATACCTCAGGGAGTTAGAATAAACTGCTTATACAAAGCTGTTTTTCTGCTCCCTGTAATTTGTGGCACAGTGGAGAAAAGAGCACTGGGTGAGGAGGTCAGGGCTCCACAGTAACCAGGTTGGGTGAATGTGGGCAAATTACTTCTGAAAAGGGACTTGGACTAGAGATCTCCAAGGTCCCTTCCTGGTCTAACATTCTGGGACTCTGACTTCTCAGCCTGCTTGAAATAACCCAATACAAGATTTGACCTTAATCGGTTTCCCAAAAAAAAAGATAAATTTTGTGGCTTCTTGTGAAGGATTCACTCTAAATCACAATCCAAACTAGACAGGCATTAATGAATGCTGAAGGGGTGTCAATTTGAAAAAGTGACTCATTTTCTAAAGTTTAATTTCCATTCAAAGCAAAATCCTTTAGACAAATTAATCCTTGGAGAGGAGCCTGCCTAATGAATGGAATTCCCTATTTGGATGCTTCTTGGGCTAGTGTGGCTCCAAAGGTAGAGGAGACAGTGTTCTATCTTTTCTCCCTCCACATGTGTCAGCACTCAAATAGCTTGATTAAAAGTACACTCTAGATCTTATTTCAGATGATCCTCACAATTGTCCACTGCACTAATGACTCCTGGTTATGTCTTCATATAGCAATTTGACTGTTTTCATTAATTTCTGAAAGGGAGTTAGAAGGCATATTAATAGACTACATTCAAATGAATATGTATTTGATTTAAAAAATGTTTTGCTAGGTAGGCTTTTTAAGGTAGAGGTGATCCTGAGATGGGTAACTAGGATGGATGGGTCTGACTGAGTAGTACCATGTACTCGTCACTAGGGCAGAATGGCAGGCATACCGTCAGGCACAGTTGGCAAGATCATTCAGTTTTCAGGGCAGTATAGTTGAACCAGGTGCTAGACTTCTGTTGCATAACCTGTGATGGGGCAGGTTTGTTGACTCCTCACCTAGTTACATATGCATCGGTAACAAAACACATAACCAGAAGTGGTGAGTACAACCTCATTCACCTGGATTTTGCGACATAAGGAGCATACGGTCTTCAGCTTTGGCAACAGAGAGGGATCTGAGTTATAGTCCAGGTGTGCAGGGGGATTGTCAGAGATTTGATGGTTTCTTGATTCTCAGAGGAGTACCACCAATCGAGGAACTGTAGGGAGAAAACCCCTACAAAAGGCCTGTGGAGACCAATACGGCAAGGCTTTCTTGATAGCTGATTGCACCTTCTCCCGTATACTGGTGGGCGGCTGCGGGGGCCCCCCAGCCCGCGCAGGGCCTGCAGGTTCCCGGGCCATCAGGCGGGCCAGGCGCACGCCTCCAGCCCCAGCAGCGAGGAGTGGCTCCCCACAGCACCCAGCACATAGAGCAGCTGCTGCAGCAGCACCAGGTCCAGCCCCGTGAAGATCTCGGCAAACCACCTCCAGAGGAAGCTGTAGCGGGCCTCGGCCAGCACCTTGGCCCCATGCTGCAGTGCAGGCCCCACGGCGGCCATCAGGCTGTCCTGCGCCACCATCTCGAAGATGGAGGGTCGGTTCTCCGCAGCCCTGACGTGGGCCCCGCATTGCAGGGCTCCGCCTGCCCAGACCTGGGGGGACAGCTCCGCCGGGGCTAGGCCGCCATCTCTGGGGCCAAGGGAGGAGGCCCGGCGGCCACGAGGACTCAGCCCCGGTGGAGCTCCCCAGACTGGGCAGCCGCACTTGGCAGGTGAGTATGTGTTTTGATTTTCCATGGGACTAAACTAATTCTCTATGGTCAGATTCTTCTTTTTCTGTTATTTACTAAATTCCTCAGCCCAAGATCAATTTACAGCACTTCCACAGCTTTGGGTTTTTTTGGGGGGGACACCCCACTGGGACCTTTATTCCTCCAAGGTCTTATGCTCTCTTGCCCGTGCTTTGATATGTATATGACCCCCACACTTCCCTCTGCCCTGGGGCTGCACTTGGCTACCTAGCATGGAAGCCCAGATCTGAGTGTGGGCAAACAGCAGAGTCCTACCCGGAGGGAGAGCAGAGAAACCTCTGCATTCTTCCCCAACCCCTCTACCATCTGTGGGCTGTGCTCTGGGGGTGCAGACTGCCCTCTCCAGATTCTCGCAGAAGATTCTGCGGCTGGTGCTCCCTCACTCCACACTCATTCTGGTCTAGCAGGATTTTCTCTCCACCCCTTCAAGCTGTCCCCAAGGTGCCCTGTGCCCAGGGCTTTTTCCAATTTCCTGTCTTGGTGAAAAACACCTTTCCTGCAGAACTTCTAAGTTATCTTGGACTGGGAAAACGTTATCACTCAATCTTTCTGTGGGTTCTGCCCCGCTAAATTTTGGTTAGAGTCATAATTTGATGGCTTTTGGAGTTTGGGGGGAAGGAGTCCTCCAGGAAATGCTGCCTTCAAGCCATCATCTTGGCTCCCCGCCACCATTTTGGTTCCCCAGACTTCTTAGTATGCTATGAGTATGAGAGGATTATATGCTTGTGGAAAGAGATACTTTAGTGATATCTTTGTTTTGTAAGGCATAATTTGTAATGGAAAAGTGATTAATTTCCTCTCCTTATATTCAGCAGCAAGAGCCTGTCTAAATAAATTATTTCATTCTAAGAAGGAAAAAGGTAAGACTATGCATAAAGTTTGCATATACAAATGGAGGCTCTTTACAATAGAGTTATCAAACACAGTTTTTGAGATAGATTAAAATGTAATTGGGGGGGTGGCTAGGTGGTGTAGTGGAGAGAGCACTGGCCTTGGAGTCAGGAGTACCTGAGTTCAAATCTGACCTCAGACACTTAATAATTACCTAGCTGTGTGGCTTTGGGCAAGCCACTTAACTCTATTTGCCTTGCAAAAAACCTAAAAAAAAGAAAAAGATTTTGACGTTGCTAGAGATATAGTAATCACGCAAACATTCACTCAGATCTTTTTATTTAATTATTCATATGGTAGGTATCTTGAATCTCTAAGATAGGTCAGAAAACAATTACAAATGTGTATGATTTATATGTACATTTATATTTGTAACCCTTCTTCAAAGGACCAAATGTATTGGCCTTTTTGGGGGGCAAGGCAATGGGGTTAAGTGACTTGCCCAAGGTCACACAGCTAGGTAATTCTTAAGCGTCTGAGGTCATATTTGAACTTAGGTCCTCCTGATTCCAGGGCCAGTGCTCTCTCCACTGTGCCACCTAGCTGCCCCTCTGTATTGAACTTTTATTCATTGGTGAACATCAATACCCTATGCCTATATGAGAGATGGTGGGTAAGCATTGAGAGAAGACAGATCAGATCTCTTCAACAGAGAGACAGAGAGGCAGAGAAACAAAAAAAGAGAGAGACACAGAAACAGATACAGAGAGACAGGAGAGAGAGAGAGAGAGAGAGAGAGAGAGAGAAGATGGGTGATAACCTCTCTTCAGGTGAAGAGAGAAAAAGACTCTGGGAGAAGCTGACAGGTAGAACTTCAGTCATCTCCCTATTCTCTTAGGGGAGATCTAGGGATTTCTCTAATAGAACTGTACCTCATTCCTAATGGGACAGCTCCTCTATTCTATTGGCTGGTATATATTTTTCATATGTATATTTTCTTCAATTTCTATTTGGTTATCTATTTGAATAAATGGGGTTTTTTCCTACTTGCTGAGTAATTATTATGAAACTGGCATTTGTTATTAAGGGTGTAAAGTCTTAGATATAAAGTTTGGGGCCCTCCATCTCCATCAACAAATAAAGCTGAGGAGTTTAGCTTAACCCAGAAACTTTTGTTTCTTATATTAATAATATTTAAAGGAGAAGATAGATAAAAGTCTAAGTCCAACATTCCCTCTCTGGGAGGAGAGCAGAGTAAGCTCTGTTGACAATCTCTTGCTTTTCTTCCTAGTAGAAAACAGTCTCTCTTGGAAAAGGGTGGAAAGAAGAGACACTAAGGATGTATCTCTTCTACAAGCCATATTCCCCATATTCCATGCTACATGTGCATTCTTTAACAAATACTGATTATGGGAAAAATCATTCATATTGGGCATTAAGAAATCAATTGTGGCATCCATAGTTAACCTAGTCCTGCCACACCAGGTTGTCAAGGGTTCCTTGTCTAGTAGCCTCTAAGCTTCTTTCTCTTTTCTTATTTTTGAGTCATTTTTGAGTAGTGTCCAGCTCTTTGTAATCCCATTTGAGGTTTTCCTAGCAGACCCTGTAGTGGTTTGCCATTTCCTTTTCCTTACCTCATTGAGGTAACTATGACAAACAAGGTTAAGAGTTTTGCCCAGAATAACAAACTAATTAGTGTTATATGCCAGGTTCCATCTATCCCTGATGCCACTTAGCTTCTCCAGTTCCCTTAAGGGGAGTCTGAACAAGAGGGTGGTGCTATTAAGATTGCAGAATTTTAGGATTCACTAAAGAGTGAGGGGAATCTTGTCCATTTTGATTCCTTTGTGAGTATAACAATAGACTCTTTGGTTGGGAGGAGGAGAGGACAGCACACTTCCCTCTTCCACTGTCAGACCCTTGCTCTGGGCTCATTTTGGTACATTGAGCTTAACCATGAAACCTAAACTCTGAAAAGGATCAGATTCTTTCCCTCATTGTGTATAGTTCTTTAAGCCTCCACTGGAGAACCCTGGAGGAAAATCACATATGGTTTAGGTAAAATTCAAGTCTAGACTTTCCCCCAAAAGATATAGAAAAGTGCTTAATATATAATGTAGATCAAGCATAGACTAGCTATTAATATCTCCCTACATAAAAGTAATACTTCAGTCCCAAAAGACTTATAATTGTACATGGTTAAAGACTTAAAGCTTCATACAGTAACTCCCAAGAGGTTGATACTTTTTTCCTTTAAATATTTTCCCCAATTACATGTAAAAACAATTTTTAGTATTTATTTTTTAAGTTAAAAATTTGAGTTCCAAATTTTCTCCCTCTCTCTCCCCCCTAAGATAGATAGTAAGCCATTTGATATAGGTTATATATGTGCAATCACATAAAACATATTTCCATATTAGTCATGTTATAAAAGAGGAAACAGAACAAAAGGAGAAAAACTACAAAAAAATTAAGTGAAAACAGTATGCTTCAATCTACATTCAGACTCCATCAGCTTTTTCTCTGGAGGTGGATAGTATTTTCCAATATGAGCCTTTTGAAATTATCTTGGATCACCGTTTTACTGAGAAGAGCTAAGTTGTTCGTAGTTGATCATCACATAATGTTGTTCCTTACTATATACAATATCCTCATTTCACTTTGCATATGTCTTCCTAGATTTTTCTGAAATCCATCTGTTCATCATTTCTTATATACAATAGTGTTCTATTCAATTCATCTATCACTACTTATTTAACCATTCTCTGATGGACATCTCCTCAATTTCCAATTCTTTGTCATCATAAGAGCTGCCATAAATATTTTTGTACATATGGGTCCTTTTCCCTTTTTGTAATAATCTGTTGGGATCCAGACCTAGAAGTGGAATTGCTTGGATCAGAGTATAACATAGTTTGATTGATCTTTTGGGAATGGTTCCAAATTGCTAGTTGGCTGATACTTAAAACATTCAGACATGAAATACTTCCTGGGGTTGTGGAACTTTCACTTCGGTTTTATAAGCACAATGCTCTCAAGATCTGCGTTCTTGGCAGATCAGGGCTTACATTTAAGGTTATCTTCTCTGAGATGGATATAGTTGCAGAAACTTCCTACTGATGGAACCAGGAGCTCCTGAATTCTCAATATCACAAGGATGCCTTCCAAGGCTAGAAATATCTATTTCAGGATCACTATTTAGACTTCTAAGACCAACCTCCCCCCCAAAAGAATAAAACACAACAGGAGTAGTCAGGGGCCTGAGGTCCAAGCTTGCACTGGCCCTGCCCAGCACATCTCATTCTTTCGACCATTCCTTTTCCCACGTTGCTGCCACGGAAAACAAGGAATTGCTCTATTGGGCCAAGGCACTCCAGTCCTCATGGCCCACCAAAAGTAACCCAGCTTGTGGGCTCCGATACTCCAATGCTCCAGTACAGATCACGGCCATGCCCGTGTCCTTTGTAATGCAGAACAAGGCAGAATCCTTGCATCTTTTGAGTCTTTTGCATTTTTTGAGAGGTGGCATAATACAAGTATGTTACCTTGAGTCCTTGTACGGGAGACTTGGATGAGAAGGCACAGGTTCAAGGGAAGGGTCAGGAGCATAGAGCAGGAATCATCTACTTCACCCTTTTCCTAGTGTCTCTCCTGTTTACTTTTTACTTTTTTTATTTTTTTACTTTTCATTTTTAAATGGATGACTAAAGAACTTGGAACACTCAACGCGCATCCCTAGTGGGGGTTGCCCCTGGGCTAGGCACTGCCCCAAGAGCAGGGGGTATACAAGGCCGGTTCCTGCCTACAAGGAGCACACACGCCAAAAAAAAAAGTGTTAAGTGGAAGGGTCTAGCTGGAAGACGCGGGAGAGCGCAGGCTCGGGGCCAGCTCTGAATCCCGGAGGAGCCCGGCGCTCGCACAGGCGCGCGGGGCCGCCGCAAGCCACAATGCGCAGGCGCCCCTCGGCCCCCTCCCGGCCCAGCCTCTCCCCGGGCCGCGTTCCAGACGCCAGGACTGTTAGGAATCTCCGCGAGGACGGGGGCGGGGCTTGGCGCCCCCGCAGCCAATCAGCGGGAGGGAAGCGGATGGGGCCTCTTCCGGAACGCCGAGGGCCAGTCTGGGTCTGGGGGGAGAGGTAGCTCGGTCGGAGACCCGGCCCGGCCCGACCCGGCCCGGCCCGCACTATGGAGGAGGCGGCGGCGGCCCCGGCCCCGCGCTGCTCTCTGGTCCTCCTCCTGGCGGCGGCAGCTGTGGCGGAGGCCGCCGCGGGGCTGGTCCCCGGCACTCCGGGTAAGTCTGAAGGGGGTTTGGGGCCGGACCCCGTCCCCTGGACTTTTCCAACATGGCGGAGGGGTCCCGGCCCGAAGCCTCTGGGCAGTGGCGGACGGTGCCCGCGCATGGGCAGCTGCGACCCCGGCCCCGCGGGGAGGGAGCCCGGGTGGGGCCGAAGTCACCCCGGTGGGCTGCGGGACTGGGCCTCCCGTCGGGCCTCGCTCCCGTCCCCCCCCCCCCCCGGCCCTGGCCGGCGCGCGTGCCCCCATCTCCCGCCGCCGAGCCTTTAACTGGCCGGACCCCAGTTCCCGCGCCGCGCGCTCCCGGGCCCCCCGGCTTCCCGGAGCCGGGCCCCCCGCCGCCCCCGGGGGCCGGGCCCCCCTGCTTCCCGGAGCCGGGCCCCCCGCCGCCCCCCGGGGCCGGGCCCCCCGCCGCCCCCCGGAGCCGGGCTCCCCGCCGCCCCCCGGGGCCGGGCCCACTTCACCCCGGCCCGGGCGGCCCGCGGGGCAGGGACCTTGCCGGGCTGCTCCTTGCAACAGGCCCAGGTGGGCGCTTAGGGTCAGTCCCTGACGGACTTCGGGAGAGGCTTCACCGGGGCTCCACCACCTGGGATGCGGGAGGGGCGACGCAGCTTTATTTTCCCTAAAAAGCACGATTCCTAGAAGGGGGCCAGTGCGCAGGAATCGCCCATCTGCCAAAGGGGTCCCAGACACCAAAAAGAAAAAAAAAAGAACCTCTATTTTTGGGCATCTGCGTATCCCCATTCTGACCAGGATTTGTTTTTATTTCTACTGGAATGACTTTATTCCCTGAGTTGAAACACCGCTTACCCATTCCTTTTTTTAAAAAAAAAAACTTTTAAAAAAGGGAAAAACAAGACTACTGTCCTTAAAGTCCCTCACTTCTAATTCCGAATTTGAACTGAGGATGAAACTTAGCATGTATTTTAGTGACATTTGTGGTCTGATAAAGGCTAGTGCTGGTTCTCTTTAGGATGTTTGCTAGAAATTCTGTAAAAGAGGAGATGTGGGGAAGGATATATAATTTTGAGGGGAAGATTCACATAAATGTCTGGAGATCTTTGGACACTTGCAAGATCCTTAGGCAGAAAAGGGAATCAATACTGATAGTTAATAAGACAGGAAAGTTTAAGGAAACAATATAAAAATATTTTTAAAGGTGGTTGAAATAAAAAGTTTGAATTGTTACCCTGAAAATTATATTCACCTGAACAGTATGTTTTTTGAATGCTGTAATCAATTGAAGTTAAACTGATGGAGAATTTTAGTATTCTATACAATAGAGTCTTTGATTTTAGAAATTATAACTGGTTAAGTCTAGGAGATTTTTTAGATTGCACAATTATAATGACTTTTGGAAATAGAAACTCTGCAAAAGTTCGTTGTATTGTAGTTACAGCCATATTATATAACCTTAAGAGTGTTGTGTAATAGCTTTCACCATGAAAATTTATTTTAGGCAAAACTTTTAACCAAAATATTATTTTTCAGTAGAGGGAAAACGTGACTATTTTTCTGTTTACCCCTTTAGAAACGTTTTTATTGGTACCTTTTGTTTTTGACAACACAGACAGCTCCCAAAAGAAACTCTAGATGAACCCCCCCCCACACACACACACACACACACAAAGTATATTCCCTAGAAACTATTTATAGAATGTTAAAAGAAAGGCTGTTTTTTGAACTTTGATAGTATGATCCTAACATTGACCAGAGTATTTTTCCAGAGTTTTGTTGTCCATAAATCTTTTTTTTCCTTTTTTTCCCCATAAATCTTTATTTAAACTGTTGTAGTTGTTATTTTGGCTTTCACACTTTATCATATGTATTTTCCATATTTGTTTGAACTCTTCATATTCAGTATTCCTCAGCCATTCATAAGCATATATTTTGTTAATGGATTTTTAATATCACAAATGATAGTTTTATACATAGTTTTGTAAATATAATTATTCTGGCAGTAATCTTTTTTATAAGTCTTATATTGCATTCTTTGGACTCTCCTTGCATAATTCCAGATTGCTTTCTAAAATATTTTCTTATGTGATTTTAATCTACTGAACTTTATGTTCCTAAATATGCAGAAAATAGGTGAATACTATTGGATGCTACTATCTCAGTAGGTGAGTAGAGGAAATTGGAATACTTTTACTTGAAATATTTAATCACAATAGGGAAATAAAATCATCCCTTTAAAAAAGTATTACAGATAAAGAATTCTCTTTAGAAGATCCTAAATAAAACAAAACGATTGTCACAAATCTATTATTTATTGAGGTTTTTTTTTACCATTCTATAATCTGCCTAACATATTTGTAGGCTTTTGAGGGGTAATAGAGAAAGCTGGGGTTTGGGACAAAAGGAATATAAAATAAGTATTAGACTTGGTCCTGTCATTCAAAACTCTACTAGAGAAGATAAAATTAACATATATTCATAGGGCAGTTAGAACAAAATAATGTGATCATGTGCATTAGGAGTTCAGAAACTATGAGAGATTAGAACAGAAGTTCATATGAGAAGATTACTTTTTTGGGGAAAGGGAACTGGAGCTCTGCCTTGAAAGATGAATAGGCATAATGGAATAAAAGAATTGGAAGGACTGTCACTAGCTATATAACTCAACTCCTATCCCAAGTAAAAACCGTACTAAAGATGCTTTGGTAGTCAAATAGCCTCTATTTGAAACCCTTCAAGGAAGGAGAACTTAGTCCATGACTTCCAAAACCTTCACTTTTAGATGGCTCTAGTTAATAGAAAAAGTTTTTTTTTTTCCTTCTCTTTCCAACTTCCACCCAATACTCTGTTCTGCCATCTTTGGCTAGGAGCTGGGTTATATAGCTAGTGATAGCCCTTCTAATTCTTTTATTCCATTATTCCTTCATTTATATCTCCAAGAAGAACCTGTGAACTGGATTTCTTTTAGCTGTAATTTCCTTGTGTAGGATAGTTTTAAGGTGTAATTAGCTGGTTTTATTTGTAATGAAGATTTTTCTGTGAAATGAGAAATTTGAACCAGCTGACCTCTGATGTCTCTATTGGGCTAGGATCATTAAAGTTTACTTCCTCCTGAGTATGTCATCTTCATTGTTGGAAAAGGATCTTATATTTAAGGGGTTTTTTTTGTTATTTTTTTTTGCAAGGCAATGGAGTTAAAGTGGCTTGCCCAAGGCCACACAGCTAGGTAATTATTAAGTGTCTTGAGGTCAGATTTGAACTCAGGTACTCCTGATTACAGGGCCACCACCTAGCTGCACTGAAAGGATCTTACATTAAGTACCGAAATTGTTTGCAAATGAACTAGAAACTATTTCATTGTGCTTTTCTGTTCCCATTTCTAAATTCTGACCCTAGAACAGAAGAAGCAAAAGGGGACAACAGAATATAGGAAGAAATTTTGTGTGTTTTGTTTTTTCATGATTTGTCATAACTAATTTCTGTTGTCATGGTGAACTTATTGGTAATGGGCCTTTCCAGACTTACCTTGGCTTAACCTGGGTTGACAGACCCAGGTTGTTTCTGAAACTAAATATTTGTAGAAATAATTTTTGAACATTATGCCTTTTAAAAACTAATTTTTTTTCAATCGGTAAAAATTCACCTCCTAGTCTTACCCACTCCTCATTGGAAAAACAGCCACCCCTGTTACAGATTTGAATAGTCAAGCAAGGACATATCCAAAAAAAATTATTCCCCATTCTGTAGTCTGAACCCATCATCTCTCCATATCAGAAAGTTTGGGAAGCATATTCATTATGAGTCCTATGGAGCTGTGGTTGGTTACTATAAGAAGGTGATAAGAGTTCTTAATTCTTTCACACTTGTGTTTAACTTTATAATATTGTCATTGTAAAAATTGTTTTATGGGTCCTACTAATTTTACAATGCATTAGTTTGCACAAGTCTTCCCTACTTTCTTCAAAACTATTTGTCTTTTATTATAGCACATATTCTTACCATCTTAAGTTAGCAATAAATATTTTTGTACCTACTTATAGTTTGGATTGCTTAGGATCAAATCCCTCACATAATCTTCCCTCCCTTTTATGTTCCCCTGTTCCTTTTTCTCTCCTATTTCCTTTTTGAATGAAATATTTTCAGTGTACGCACCAACTGTGTTCTTCCCACCATCCACAAATTCAGATAGGTAAGGTTTGAATCTCAGCCGCTTCCCCACCCTTTCTTTCCTTTTTATATTAACTTCTACTTGTGGACTCTAGTTTATGATGTAATTTCCCCCAACCTTACTCTCCTTCCCTCCATCCCCTTACTCCCAATATATTTTCTCTCTTTTCTATTCTAGATCATCAAGACATAAAAACCTCAGGCCTGTCTAATTAAATTCTGATGATAGAGTACTTGGTATTATCTCCCTATATTAGAATGTAAATAAATTTTCCTTATTTAGTCCTTTGATTCTTTATTCATGTTTACCTTTTTTATATTTCTCGTGACTCCTGTGTTTGCACTTCAGAATTTATGTGCAGCTCTCATCTTTTTGTCAAGAATGCTTAGAAGTCTTCAAATTCATTAATGGTCCATTTTTCCCCCTCTCCAGGATTATATTTAGTTTTACTGAGTTTTTTCTTGGTTGTAAACCTATATCCTTCGTGTTCTGGAAAATGGTCTTCCAAGCTCTTTATTTCTTTGAGTGGATACTAAATTTTGAATCATCCTGCCTGTGGTTTCTTGGTACTTGAACTCTTCTTGCTGATTGTATTATTTTTTCTTTGACTTGGAGTCTTTAGATTATTGGCTACTTTGTTCTGGGAGTTTTCATTTAGCAGTTTCTTTTAGGATTCAACCACTGGATTTTTCTATCTCCTCTTTGCTCTTTGACTCTAAAAGATCTGGACAGTTTTCTTTTTTGACTTTTTGCTCAATTTTGGTTATGATTTCAGGCAGTCCAATTGTTTTGTGGGCTATGAGCTAGCTATAGTATCTTCTATCTTTTCCATTCTTTTGACTTTGTTTATAAATATTTCTTCTTGTCTTGTGGAGTCCCTGGCTTCTATTTGGTCCAGTTGAGGATTTTCAGGTATTTGTTGCTTGAGCAAACTGTTAATTATCTTTCCAGTTCTTTTTTCCATAGCTTTTATTTCTTTTCCAACTGCCTCCTTTACCTCTCTCACCTCCCAGCAATCTCATTTCATTTATAAAACCATTTTAAGCTTTTTTTTTTAATTATTTAACTTTTGCTTCATCTATTCCAGGAATTCTTGTGTCAAGTCTATGTTTTTCTTTGAGATTTTATAGATATTTTGGACTTAATTTTCTTCTTTGAGATTTATCTTAAGCGTCCCTGTAACAGTTTTTTTATGGTGGAAATTTTTTGTTCATTCTTCCAGCCTGTTTCCTACCTTTGAACAGACCTATGGAACTTCAGGAGACTCCTACTGGACTCAGCCACTCTCAGCCAGCTGGAAAACTCTTGGTTTAGAGTGACAACTCAAGGACTCCCCTTCTCTGATTATTCCTCTACACCCCACAGTGGTCTGGAGAAGGGATTGCAAACCCTTTTCCACTTCTGGAGTTAAAGCAATACAACTACTTCTTCTGAACTTAGTTCTCTTAGGTGCAGGTCTTTTCCTCAGTCTACCTCAAGTCTGTCACTGAACCAAGTAATAAATGACAGAGCTGCCAGTTTGTAACTAAGCAAGTTTAGGCCCCTTATGTTGAATCTGGACCTGGACTGGACCAGTAGTGGACTTGGAGTTAGGAAGACCTGGAGTCAGTTAGACATTTGCTAACTTCATGACACTTGACAAATTTTATAATCTTTGCTCCAATTTCCTCAACTTGAAAATGAGAATAAAAGCACACACCTCCCAAAGGTCATAGTGAGGGTTGTATGAGGTAATGTGTACGGTGCTTAACACAGTGTCTGACATAGAGTCAGTGCCTAATAAACATTGACTTCTTTCTTGCCCTGTGTACAAACTCACCTTGTTCTGGAATGTTTGGGTGGGATTAGCTCCTGGCCAGACTCTGTCATCATTGTCTAACAGATTTCTCTGTGTCTACAGATTTATCTCCCTTTGTTAATTTGGGCTGGAAAAATGATTCTTGATTTTTTTTTCTTGGATTTCTTAATCAAGCTTTAGTCGGGTGTGTTTTCTAGACCTGAAGACCATGGCATCAAGGAGGTGGAGTCATGACAAGCACATGAATTGGATTTGAGTGGGGAAGGGGGTGCTGTGCTAAGTCACTGACTCACTTTCTCCTCCAGAGCCATCTGTGTCCAGTGGCCAGATATGAATCAGGACCACTGAAAATGGCCCTAGATGTGGGGCAATCAGGGTTAAGTGGCATGCCCAAGGTCACACAGCTGGCAAGTGTGACGTGTCCAGTTAGATTCAAACTCGCCGAGCACTGGTCTCTAGTTGTCTTGACTCCTATCTGACCACTGGATTCAAATGACTGGAGGAAAAAGTGAAGCTTGGTGACTTAGCACAGCACCCCCCCACTCAAATTTAGTTCATGTGCTTGTCATGACATTAGCTCCCCCGATGTCAGAGTCCTCTTCAGAAATGAAGAACAAATATTTCTAAACCCGAAGGAGTTTGGGGAGGGGAACAGAGCACAGTGTATTTCTTTTTGCTACACCACTATCTTGTCTGCTGCTAAAACCAGTTGAGTTCATTACATTTTAACTGGAACTTACATAATGGATTATTTTTCTTGAGGTGCTAGAAGTGTTTTATAAATAGTTTAACTTTGTTCTTCTTGTTCTGAGATTGAAAAGAGTTGGAAGATGATAAGTACCTTGAAGTGGTAGTCAAAAAAAGTTATGTCTAGAATGAGGCTAGATTATAAAATCACCATTAATTAGGCCATTTCTAGAGTATTATAAGGTATGTTATTTTGTC
The DNA here is from genome assembly GCF_037893015.1 of Macrotis lagotis. Classification (NCBI taxonomy): domain Eukaryota; kingdom Metazoa; phylum Chordata; class Mammalia; order Peramelemorphia; family Peramelidae; genus Macrotis; species Macrotis lagotis. Next base: position 184,625,019 of record NC_133666.1, read on the forward strand.
ATGACATAAAAATAAAGGATTCTTCTGGAGGCCCCGTAATTGGAATGAGCATACTTTAAATCCTTTTATGAGGGCCCACTGAAGAGCTAGTCTGGTGCCAGCAGCTGCAGTAATTCCAGCTCCAAAAGCTTGTCTAAAAGTTGCTGCAGTTAAAAAACTTGATCTTGGGATTGAGTTGGTGGTCCAAAATGGGGTGAGATACTGTCTGTCCCACCCCCTGCCTCTTGGTACCTCTTCGCTGCTCTCAGCTAAATGTCTTGCAGGCCTGAAGCATTTACTTAGAAAAAAATCAAAATATTCAGAGCATACGCAAATGGCCTGGATACCCCAGCTAGGAATAATGGAATAGGTTCCGAGTTCTATTTTGTTGGTTTCTAGAACTGGTGCCATGATTAAGAGGACTACTGGAGGCATTCCTATTCTGCCGTTTGAGGTGAAATTCTTAGAACAGCACAAGAAGGACCAGAGTAAAAGCATTTGCCAAGAATGTTTTCATTAATCACGAATGGAAATCAGAGGTTCAAAGATGTTCAGATACCATTGTAATTCCAACCATAAACCATGCTTAACTAGTGATCCAGTGGTGTTATTCCTACAGTCTGCCATGCGGCTTTGGGTTCCGGGGGAGTATGGTTACAGGGCTGAGTAGAATAACTCAAATCACCTTACTGACAACTAAATTTTTGAGAGACCTAGGTTAACTAGACCATGTTGTCATTAATTTGTCACCAGAAAAATCACATACTGGTGCTTTTGCCACTGTGGTTCTTTGCTGATATGGGAGGGAACTATATCCAAAATACCAAGGACTCCCATAGCATCCAGACCTTCACCAGAAATCTTGTTTCCTGTCAGATCAGTCAGTGGGGTAAAAAGGTTCTGAAAAAGGCAGTGAGGAGGATGTTTTTTGCACAGCATTCCCCTCACTATAATAAACAGTGTATAAATCATGTCAGCATTTGTTCAATGCCATGGTCTTAGATTATGGAAAGGAAAACAATATTTTAAAATATGTTTTTTGGCACAGAATGCCCATGATGGTAAGTAAACCATGCCATTTTAAGAAACATTTGAAGAAATTAGGGATTTTTTTTCTTAGAGAATACTTTACTTGACATAGGCAAGAGAGATTAGTTTTATACAGGTGAACAAATTTAGGAGCAGTAGCATAGAAATTTCAGGGAAATTAATTTTGGCTCAAAATAAAGAAAATTTCCTAAAACTAAAGCAGGATATGGTGTATTGGATTGTTCTCAGAGGAAACCAGTTTCCTTTCATTTGAGATCTTCAAGTGGATTCTGTGTTGCTATTTCTTAGAATGTTTCATGTTAGACTAGTTGACTTCTGAAATTCTCTGAAATTTTTGATTTATAAATCATATTTTAAAAGGTCTGTTAACCTCTTAGGATGACTCATTAACCAGGTAGATGTTTATGGAATCTGTCCTTTGAATGCAGAGGATCTTTGCAGATCAGCCATGTTTTCTGATTTTGTTTGTATTTTTAGTTAATTTAGGAGATATATATATATATATATATGTTATTTTTTTAGTTCGATGTCTTTAGGGAGGAAGTTAAAGTTATTTATATTTTAATGAGGAAAGTGAAGCAGATATTAAGTAATGTGGTTTAAAAAACATTTTCTAAAATAAAAATATATAAATGGTTATAGTATAATAAAATTTCACTTCAAAGCCGTTTTCCAAAAACTTGTACATAATTTTTGTTGTTTGCTCTTTAATTATACTTTCTTCCTGTCATCTAATTGTCTTTATTATTTTGAAATTTACTTTATTTTCATCTCAAATTAATCTTAGAATGCATAAATAAATGTTATAGTGTCCAAATTAAAGAGATGAACCATCATTGAGCTGCTGTTTTGTGTTCATTTCTGGTTGCTAACTTCTTTAAAAAGTACACTGATGAGCTAGAGGAAGACCATAAGTGGTAAGAGAACTGTTAACAATGCTAATCTTGGGGCGGCTAGGTGACATGGTGGATAAAGCACCAGCCCTGGAGTCAAGAGTACCTGGGTTCAAATCCGGTCTCAGACACTTAATAATTACTTAGCTGTGTGGCCTTGGGCAAGCCACTTAACCCCATTTGCCTTGGAAAACCCTAAAAAATAAAAATAAAAAAAAACAATGCTAATCTTGTAGATTTTTCTAAAAATGAGAAAATTGTGATTTAAAAAATGGGGTTTTAATTAAAAGTAGGGTACTTATTGTACATTATATGTGGTGGATTTAGTTAACAGGTTTTTTTTCTCCTTAGGTGCTTTATGTTGTTACCATGCAAAGGATAACTTAATGTGCCGTGATGTTTGTGAACAGGTAAGCTTGTGCAATGCTTATAAGAGACATTTTGTTATATAAGACTTTGAATCCTGACCACGTGATGAACTGTATGGCCATTTTCTAAGAATCATCTTTGCTAAATATAAAGAAATAGAAATTTCTTTAGTGGGGTGAGATGGGAGTAAACAGTTTAAATACTCAGGGGAGAGATAGTCTATTAAGGTGTTGCAGGATTATATTCTTTGTTAAGGGTAAAAATGAAGTGATAACTTTTTCTGGATGAGAAGGGCCAGGAGAGTGCAATGTATTCTCAGATAAGTAAATACAGTATATGTAGTGACAGGTATAAGAACTGAACCTGATTTTATTGATATGTGAAACTTTTAAATGAAGAAATTTCTAACCCAGTTGACTTCTTTGTAATTTATTGTCTTGGTTGCCTAGGCTATGTGATTTATCCAAGATGTTCTAGAGATGGATTTTGAACCCAGGTCTTCCTGGCTTCTAGGCTGATTCTCTGTACACTAGTAGTGTCAAACTCAAATGGAAACAGATCTTTTTGGGCTGCATATTGACTTAGAAAACCACTAATTAACATTATTTGTGTTGTATTACATTTTTATTTATTTTGTTAAACATTTTCCAATTAAATTTTTATTTCTTTGTGAAGTAGTCTGAGTTAAGCAACTTACCCAGTGCCACATAGCTAGTAAATGTATGAGACTAGATTTGAACCCAGGTCCTCTTGATTCCAGGGCCAGTGCTCTACCCTGAGTCACTTAGCTGTCCCATCCCCCCAATGTCATTTCACTTGGATCTGGCCACATTTATGTGTGGGATAAAAATTCACTAAAAAATATGGAGACTCTGAGCAAAAAAGGAAAGTTTATTTTGACTTTTCTCAAGAAAAGGGCATACTCCAAGTCTCACAAAGGTAGTGAAGATCAAGGAGCTGCCCTATGTGACAGTCAAGCAAAATTATATGGCCTAGCACAATTCCCCCCTCCCTAACCCCCTCTCTTCCAGCCTGATTGGTTAAGGTTTTCAGAGTTACAATCTTTACATGAAAAATCTACCCAGCAACAAAGAGAAGACTAAAAGGTTTTCATAAAATATTACCTAACCGTCCAGATGGTGAGGGTATCAGAAGAAGATTTCTAATGACCTTCTGTTAAGTGAATTAATGTATGCAAGGTCTTGTAAGGAACTCTACTATCTTCTTAGTTTAGCACTTATCAAACAAGAGAAGCCAAGCTACTGTTCTCACAGTCTATTATCAAATAGCTAACTAAGACTGCAAGGCCTCTTCTCTGGAAGTATTCCACTATTTCCCTCCCTAACAGAATCGGGAGGGTATCTGAGTGGGAATGCAAGGCCTCTCTCCCTCTTCTAAGAATAATCTAAGGGTAATAGTCTGTCTTTGTCTTAATGATTTTTAACCCTGAGAGGATTACACTAGGAATGTTAACTCTTAGAGGAAATATTCCACTCATTTGGATTTGTGGCAACCCAGTCTGCAAGTTTATACATTATATGAACAAAGTAATTTGGGAGAGTGGGAGCTGGGCACAGTAACAAGTAGGGAAATCAGAACTTATTATTTGACCTCAGATGTAAGGGAATTGGGGGGGGGGGGGTCAGAGCATTTTCATGGAAGCATGAAATGTCTTAATTAGGGAACAACCAGAATATGGAAAGGAAAGTATTATGTAATCAGTTTGGATATCTAGACTGAGCCAGATAAAGGGCTTTAAATGCCAAGGAGAAAAATTTAGAGTTTATCTTAGGGGCCTTGGGAATTCTTGAAGTATCCTGACTAGAAAGCAGTATGATCAGTCTTGTACAAAAGAGATATCAGTTTGGCAGCTTTATGAACAATGGATAGGCAAGAAGGAGAGTTTATATAAGAGGATGCTTTAGGAGATCATTGTAATAGTCTAGGTAAGAGGTGATGGGGACATTGATTAGGGTCATTATATGAATGGAGAAGCACAGACTGATGTGAAAGGTGTTGAAGAAAGTAAGATTGACAAGACTTGGAAACAGAGTAGATATGGAAGGTGAGGAAGAGTACCTGAAGAGGACTTCTTGTTTGCAAATTTGGGTAACTGGGAGAATGTTAGTGCCATTATGAAATAAATAGGGAAATTAGAAAGTAATGTTGTTGGAGCTCAAGAAAGAGGTGATGACTTAAATAGATAATTTTTTTAATTATTTGCATACAAATGATTGTTGGATCCATAGGAACAATAGTAGTTCCAAAGGATCACCAGACTATGTACTGATTTCCTTTCCTGCTCCCTATAAACATGTTCAAGTCTCCCATACTGAGTTTCTGTCTATCCTCCCTTTTTCAGCCACATGCATAGAAAAAGCTGTCTATATTTGTTGCCTCTATCTCTTCTCATTCCTCACCCATTTGTAGTTTGCCTTTTGACATAATACTCAACTGAAACCTCTCCAAAATTACCAGCAATCTTTTTTTAAAGAAAGATTTTATTTTATTTTGAGTTTTACAATTTTTCCCCTGTTCTTGTGTCCCTCCCTGTACCTCCCACAGAAGGCAGTCTGTTAGTCTTTACATTATTTCCATGGTATACACTGATCTAAGTTGAATGTGATGAGAAATAAAGTATAAGAGATAGCAAAATTACATAATAAGATAATGTGTTTTTTACCCCTAAATTAAAGTTAATAGTCTTGTTTTTGTTCAAACTCCACAATTCTTTATCTGGTTACAGAGAATTTAATTACCAAATCCAATTTCCTTTTCTCAATCCTCATCCTTATCAATCTCCCTAGTATTGAACACTGTTGATTTGGTTTTCCTCCTGCCTGTTGAACCATTCCTCAGTCTCCTTCATCATTCATAGCCATCTAACTGTTGATGTACCTGGCTCTGTCCTACTTCCCTTCTTTTGAATGAAGTCTTCTACTAATTGACCTAGTCACTCCTGTAAATTCAGTTATTTGTCTATAGATGGACTCCCTCATCTAAATGACCAGCACAATCTCTCTCCTGAGCTCTACTTTTCTATCTCCAAATACTTATTAGTCATTTCAGACATTTCCTACTATAGTTGTCTAAACTTAGCATTTCTAAAACAACTCATTGTCTTTCCCTTTCATACTTACCTGTTTCTGTTTAAGATGAAATTCTTTTAGTCTAACTCTGGTACCCTTGACTCTGTTCTTCCTTATCCCACATATTCAGTCAGTTGTCTTTTCTACCTCCTCAACATCTCTTACATCTATCCCTTTCTCTTTAATCACAGCCATCACTCATCACTGTAGTTAGGTCGTTTTCACCTGCCACTGGGACTTTTGTAATAACCATCTCAGTGAGTTTCCTGATTTGTCTTTTCCCAACTCCATCCTCCATATTGCTGCCAAAGTGATTTTCCTAAAATATATATCTCGGGGGCAGCTAGGTGGCACAGTGGATAGAGCACTGGCCCTGGAGTCAGGAATACCTGAGTTCAAATCCAGCGTCAGACACTTAATAATTACCTAGCTGTGTGGCCTTAGGCAAGCCACTTAACCCCATTGCCTTGCAAAAAAAACTAAAAAAAAGTGTTATCTCACCACATCACTCTCTTAGCACATTAAAACTCTAATAGTGCCCTACTGTTTCTATGATCAATATAAACTGTTTAGTATTTCTAGTCCTTTATAACTTTGCAACAACCTATTAGCCCTGTTATATCTCATTTCCCTTTTTACACTACAGTAATAGTCAAAACTAACTTTTTTACGGTTTTTCATGGATAACACTCCATCATTAGTCTCCATGCTTTTGTACTGACTGTCTCTCATATCTGTAGTGCCCTCCCTCCACCTCTGTCTTGTAAAATCCTTAGCCAGATTAAATCAACATTTGTTTAGTGCTGATTTTGTTCAGAACCTATGCTAAAGATACAAATACTAGCAAAAAGAAAGACAACCTACTCTCAAGGAACTTTCATTCTACTTGGGGAAGTTAAGGCATGTAAGTGAAATGGAAAATTGAAGGTACCAGCACATGGAAAGGAAGGAAATAGCTGACTTTGGGCCTTTCCTTAGAATGGAGATTTCAGGCCAACCCAACAGTGGAAGAAGGGAGTCATAAAGTTGAGGGGATGTTCCAGGAGAGAGGCAACTGAGGCATGAAGGCAAAATCCAGAGTTAGAAGCTGATCTGGGACAGGAATGAAGCGTCATCTTCTACATAAGAACTTTTCTAGATCCCTTCAGCTGCCTACATCAACAATCATTTTTTCTTTACTATGTTATTCATGTTGTCTCCCTCAGGAGAAATAAGTGCCTTGGGACAAGGAATTATTTGACTTTTTATCTGTATATCCCCAATACCTATTGTAGTATTTCGCAAAAAAATGATAAAGAAGAGAATGGGGGCAGCTAGGTGGTGTGGTGGAGTCAGGAGGCCCTGAATTCAAATCCAGCCTCAGAGCACTCTAATAATTACTTAGTGTATGACCTTGGGCAAGTCACTTAACCCCATTGCCTTGCCAAAAAAAAAAGAGGAGAATGGCAAAGACAGGGTCCTGTTGGGGGTTAGGATAATGATCCTGCTGTAAAGGAGAGTGAAAGATATAAGCAACACCAAAACATATGGTACTGAACTGTGGAGAAATTTTTATTTTTGAAACAAGAGATAACAAGAAAAATCTAGAGACTATCTAGAAAAGAAGGGAATAGTTCATGTTAAAATACTACCTAGTGGTCAAGAGGGAAAGACCATTACATTTTGCAATAAAGATATAATCACTAGCCTTCAAGGGGGGGGGGGGGGGGTGGAAGCCAAACTGCAAGGGGTTAACAAGTAAGAGGGGAAGTAATGAAGGCAACTATTATGTCTAGCTTAGGAATGACTTGCAGTGATAGTTTGAGAAGTACTATAGGTTCAAATAAAATTTTATTTACCCTGCAGGTAGCAGGTTTTGAGCTGTTTTAAAGGTTGAAAGTTAAGGAGAAAGAGTATCCTAGAGGAAATGGGAGTGTATGTAGTTAAGAGCACAAATCAGAGCCTACAAAGAGAAGGTGGTACCTCTTACTCAGAGCCTGGAGCAAAGGAAGAGGGAATAAGTAATAATGTTGAAGTGTTTTGAAATAGGAAATTGGGGAGGAGAGGGAGTTTAAGACATCAGGCCTAATTTGTTTTTAGTGAAGTATAAGGTAAAGTCTTGCTGAGGGAGAAAAGAGAGAAAAGAAAGTAAAGTTTAGAATAGCTTCAATGGAGAGTATTTAAGAGATTCTGTCAGAGAAGAGTAAAGAATTGGCATGCAGCCATGAGGGCCAAGCTCTGAGGTTAGATATCAAAACTTTTAGCAGGTCTTGTCTATCCTCCTGTATGACTTCTAGCTGTTATACAGCATGAAAGCAGGAATAGAGAGAAAGTGGATGGAGTGGGTCAGAGTTGATGTTTTTTAAAAGTTGAAATGGTTAACTAAAGAGACAAGATTTTGAAAGAAGGATAATGAGGCCAGAACATAAATGAGGTTGTAGTGGGGACCAGGTAAATATGCCAGGAAGATGGAGAGAGCCACCCTCTCTTAAATCATCAATATCAAATAAGGCATAAAATAAAGATTATGTACTTGTGAAAGGTATACTATTGTTATAGAAGAGATCATGCCCCCACAGTCCAGGTCGAGGAATGGTAAAAACTAACATATGTACCTATCTACAGATAATTTTCTGATCACCCCAAACTCCAGAGCTTTGCCAAGCCTCCTAGATGAGATCTATAAATTGCTCTAAAGCATTTGGCTTACTTCTTCACACAGAAAGAATAAATAGAGGAAGAATGATCATTGTCTAGTTATGATAAGCATTTAGGATATTGCACAATTCTTTTAATTGTCCCAAGTTTCTCCATGAAGCAAAACCCCATCTTTTTAATGTCAGTCTTCCTTTGATGTGTCTTGCAAATCACAATATCCTCTTCTCAGAATTGAAATAGAGGATCACACAAAAAAGAAATGGAGAGGCAAATGGTAGATGTAGATAGACTATGAGAAACAAAATAAAAAAGACTGCAACATTTGTTCAAATCACACTTTTGAAACCTAATATACTCCTGGGGCAAGTCACTTCACCTCACTGCCTGGGATTTCCATAATATTTTATAATCATATTAGCCCTACCCAAGCTAATGTATGTATTTTATTTTTCAAAATCATTAAACACTGTGGAATGTTGGTTATTGATATGAAAGAAAGTAGTATAGAGTAAGTACATCCTCACAGAAATGTATGAGTGAAAAAAAAGCCAATCATTTCCCATGGTGAAGGTACTCATACTTGCTCCATTTTTAAGCTCTCAGTAGCAAAAGAAAAGCAAGTATTTGAGTGAACTGTGGCAAACTAACAAGAGGAGATGAATTGCACGCTTTGGGAGGCATGGACACATGAACTTTTTTGGAGGAAATTTCATATCTATGAAATCACAGCACAGATTCATTTTAATTAAAAATAAACCAGTTTCTTTGAATCTGAAGCATGCTTTCTGTTAGGACAGATGCTCTTTTATTGGGTTTTTTTTTTAACTAATTCATGAAGCTTCCTTTGAAAAAAAAGTTAAATGCTATTTAAATTAACCTAAAATAATTTGCTATTAATTTGGAGGCGATTTTTTTTACTTCCATTTTAGGATTTTTTTTGTTTGAAAGCAGTTTAATGAAATTGTATAGGATACTGTTTTGGTTTATCGTGAAGATACTGTTTTTCGTCCCTTATGGTCATTAAAAAAGCAATATCTCAAACTGTAGCATTTTGTATTTCTTGATTATTTCCTAATTAATTATAGCAGTGTTTAAAAGTTAATTTTAGCTGCTATATTTGGAAAGTCGATAAAGATTTTCCTTATAACACTGAACTTGAAAAGAACTGTAGATGACTGATAACTCAAAAAGTTTAGGTTTTTTTAATTCATTGTTTTGGTTTATTTAGTTCCATTGACATTTTTTCTCAAATAGATTTTATCATCAAAAAGTGAATCTCGACTAAGACACCTTTTACAGAGAGCACCAGGCTATTGCCCAGAATCAATGGTAGGTCTTGCTTTAACTTAACTATGGTGGGGTGGATGGGGGGTGTGTGTGTGTGTGTGTGTGTGTGTGTGTGTGTGTGTGTGTGTGTGTGTGGTGGGAGGGTGTGTCATTGTTTTTTAAATAAACAAGGATCTAGTGAAGAACTTGTATGCTAATTGTTCTATTTAATGTGCTCAGGCCTTGTGTTATGAGCAGAGTATTAGGTTTAGCTTTGTGAAAGGAAAAGCTTCTATATAAATTACTCAGTATAAGAGATTATTTCCTAGTCCCCCAATGATTTCATCCTGAAAGTTGTAATTATAAGTATTTTAGAATGTTTAATAATGTGAAATTTTAATGGAATTTGGTGGTTTTTCATTATATATCAATTGTATTTTGAAGAATTTTATGACAACTAGTACTATCATAGAGAGACAACTCAGTGCTGAATGGAGGGCTGGCCAGGAGTTAAAAAGACCGGGGTCAAGTACTGCTTCAGACATATATTGAAGTTCTAACGGTGGGCAGATTACTTAACTTTCTGGTCCTTCAGGCAACTATAAGTTATATAAAGGTTGCTGATCTGTATCAATGAAAGGGAGTTGGCATATCAGTGAAATTTACCTCTGTCTCCCAGGTATCATAAATAGGAATTTAAGTTTAACTTTTCACTTCATAGGAAATATCTGGCAAGATTTAATGGGTTGAAGATAACATACAACCTCTCACAGCCCCATCTTATTTTTCCACATGTCATGTCCCTTCACAGCCCAAGCCTTGAAATTTGAGCTCCAGATATTTCCTAATTCCAGGAGTTTGGTTCAAAACAGGAAAAGACCAAGGCATCCCATTGCTTATTTTGGAGACCTCCAGACAGGGAACTATGCATAATTGAATATACTAAATTGATAACTAAACAGTTGATGCTTTCTTTTTTAATTTCTGTGCTTTTTGTGATTTTCAAAGTTAGGCAATAGATAAAGTAGACCTTTTTTTCCCCCATTATAGCTCTAACAGCTTATCTGATACTGGTTTTTAAGAAATGTTCCTAATAACTTTTAGTTCGGTTTTTATAACGTAGTGGCATGATTATAATAATCAATTGTTTAAATCTGAAATGGATATGATTCTGTAACTATAAATATATTGGCATGAGCATAATTAATTGACAACATCTGTTGAATATTTTTTTTAAAATTGTGTCCTATTCAAAAAGCCATTAATCTTTTTTGTATATAATATACTTTTAGGTTGACGTTTGGAATTGTATGAACTCTTCTTTACCAGGTAAAGATAAGTTTTAGGCCTTTTATTTTTTAACTTTGTATTTATATGAAATTATAATTTTTACTGAGGCACAATTAGTGCCTCCTATAGAGTGATACTGAAAAACACTTGAAACTTATCTAAACTTATCTAAATTGAGTTTTGAGTTATGTACAGTATGATTTTTAATAGTGTATAATGTACACAAAGGAGTTTTAGGGTTTGCATATTCTTGGTGTCCCTATTTTTGTCTGTTCTTATGGCATATATGAATACAGCAAGTTAAAAATAATATTGAGCAATGTTAGGTAAAAGTAATTCTAAGTGAGTACAACACTGTATTCAGAAGACATAGTCCTGATTTTGCAACTAATTACTACATTTAACCTCAATTTCCTCATCTGTAAAAAGAAGGGGATTAGACTAAATTATTTTTAAGATCTATAGCTTAAAAATTCTCTGCTGCTCTTTCCTAGAGGCAGCATAGTATGGTGATTAGAACTCTAAACTCAAGAATCAAGACCTGAGTTTGAATCCTGCCATAGTTAACTTTTTTAATCTGGGCAAGTCACAACCTCTCTGGGCCTCAGTTTCCTTATCCTTAAATTCAAGGTGGCGGTTGGACTGGATGATTACTCTAAAGCATTTTCAAACCTAGAAACTTAGAGGAGTTGATGCTTAATGAAATCAACAGAACCAGGAGATTATTGTACACTAAGAGCAACTTTGTGTGATGATCAAATATGATAGACTTAGTTATTCTCAGCAATCAAGAGAGCAAAGACAATTCTAAAAGACTTGTGATGTAAATGCCATCCATATATAGAGAACGAACTATAGAATCTAAATGTAGACCAAAGCATAAGTTCACTTTTTTAAATTTGTTATGTTTTTTTCTGTCTCATGATTTTTTCTGATTCTTCTTTCACAGTGACTAATGTTGGAAATGTGTTTATCTTGATTGTACATGTTTAACCTGTATCAGATTACTTGCTGTCATAGGAAGGAGGGAGAAAAATGTGGAACTTGAAATTTTACAAAAAATGGATGTTGAAAACCATCTTTACATGTAATTGGAAAAAATATATATTTTTTTCCTTTCCAGCTTTAAATTATAATCATATGATCTTTTGTGGGAAGTTGGATTTTTTATTAAAGATTTTATTTATTTTGAGTTTTACAATTTTTCCCCTAATCTTACTTCCCTCCCCCCACCCCCCACAGAAGGCAATTTGCCAGTCCTTACATTGTTTCCATGGTATACATTGATCCAAATTTAATGTGTTGAGAGAGAAATCATATTCTTAAGGAAGAAACATAAAGTAAAAGACATAACAAGATCAGACAGTAAGATATCAGTTTTGGGTTTTTTCCCTAAATTAAAGGTAACAGTCCTTCTCTGGATACAGATGATATTCTCCATTGCAGACAGCCCCAAATTGTCCCTGATTGTTCCACTGAAAGAATGAGCAAGTCCATCAAGGTTGATCATTGCCCCCATGTCACTGTTAAGGGTGTACAATGTTTTTCTGGTTCAGTTCATCTCACTCAGCCTCAGTTCATGCAAATCCCTCCAAGCTTCCCTGAATTCCCATCCCTCCTGGTTTCTAATAGAACAATAGTGTTCCATGACATACATATGCCACAATTGAAGGACATTTACTTGATTTCTAATCTTTTGACACCACAAACAGGGCTGCTATGAATATTTTTGTACAAGTGATGATGTTTTTAACCTTTTTCATCATCACTTCAGGGTATAGGTCAAGTAGTAGTATTGCTGGATCAAAGGGGATGCACATTTTTTGTTGCTCTTTGGGCATAGTTCCAGACTGCTCTCCAGAAAGGCTGGATGAGTTCACAATTCCACCAACAATGTAATAGTGTCCCAGATTTCCCACAACCCTTCCAATAATGATCATTGTCCTTTCTGGCCAGTCTGAGAGATGTGAGGTGGTACCTCAGAGATGCTTTAATTTGCATTTCTCTAATAGGTAATGATTTAGAGCAATTTTTCACATGACTATGGATTGCTTTGATCTCCTCATCTGTAAATTGCCTTTGTATATCCTTTGACCATTTGTCAATAGGGGAATGGCTTGTTTTTTTTTTAATTTGACTCAGTTCTCTGTTTATTTTAGAAATGAGTCCTTTGTCAGAAATACTAGTTGTAAAGATTGTTGGAAGTTGGATTATTTTATTTGATTGACTGTTTTTTCTTTCAGTTATTTATTACACTTAAAAATAACAAAAATGTTCATAATTATGATAATGTTTGATTCTTAAAAAGCAAAGCATAATTAATTATATTAGTAGTTGTTGACATACAATTTCAGATGAATTTCTAAATTTCTAATTTCTGCTCCTTTGAGACTACCTGAACTTTTTTCATATGTAGGGAATAATTTTAATTTTATATGGATCTCTGTGTTTTGTACAAAAATGTAATTATGGGGGTGGCTAGGTGGCATAGTGGATAAAGCACTGGTCTTGGAGTCAGGAGTACCTGGGTTCAAATCCAGTCTCAGACACTTAATAATTACCTAGTTGTGTGGCCTTGGCCAAGCCACTTAACCCCATTTGCCTTGCAAAAACCTAAAAAAAAAAATATAATTATGGCATTTCTTAAATGTTGATATGGAAGAGTAATTTTTAACAACTATTCAGTAATTTCTTTTCATAGTTGCTATTTATTCTAGTTTTATCCTAATAGCTTTTCATTGGTGGTCTCCAAAATCCATTTTGACTTTTATCAGTCTGTGATCTGTGATAATTTTAGAAAATCATAACTTAGACTATGAAAAGTACATAAAAGCAATACTTTGTACCCCTTTAATTAATTAGATGAAGGAAAGAGTATTATTGTTGTAATGAGTGTTGATGTAGAAGTTTGAAAAACTGAGTGATTTGAATTTTATTTTCCTTTCTTTTTTTTTAACCTGAGGAGTATACTCACTAAAAGTGAGAAATATTCAAAATCTCAACAATAAAGGAGAATTGTAGAGGAATTAGAAAAAGAATAATCACTAGATTATTATTCTTAAAATAGTAGCAGTTCTGTCAGCTCTTAAGAATTGAGAGATGGGGATAGGTGAAATTTTCAGAGCTTTTCCAAGTTCATTTTCCTTTGATATGTGAGAAATATTATGGACCATGTCTAATGTCAGTTACATTTGAATTTGAAAGAAATGATATGGAGCTATTTAAATGACAGAATGGGTGTTTCATCTTACAGGTGTTTTTAAGAAATCTGATGGCTGGGTTGGCTTAGGCTGTTGTGAACTGGCTATTGTTTTGGAATGTCGACAAGCTTGCAAACAGGTAAAGTTTTTTTTAAAAATCTAAAATCTTGATGGTAGAAAGCATAGCAGGTAATTAATTTTTGCTGTTGGTTGTAAAGGCCTTTTGTCCCCTGTCCAGTTTATGGGATGTAATATAGAAAGATCTATATGATTCTCACTGCTTATATTTAATATTTTGCTTTGTATCTCATGCTGCATTTTCAGCTGTGTGGCATTAATTCCCCCTGCTCATATAGCATCAAGGCTTCCTAAAGTTTCTATTCTGTGTTTTTCTTAGCTATCTTGTAGGGTTGAATAGTTATCTTTATGTACATTATGTACATATACATATATACATATATATATATGTGTGTGTGTGTGTGTGTGTGTGTATATATATATGTACCTACCTTATTCAACCAACTATTATTTAATTCAAAACAGATTATTCATATTTATTCAGCAGTGATGATTAGTATTTTCTTTGTTTTCATCCTCCCTTGCTTTTGGTTTTCTAGTGTTTTATTTATTCTTTTTAAAAAATATTCAAGGGGCGGCTAGGTGGCATAGTGGATAAAGCACCAGCCTTGGAGTCAGGAGTACCTGGGTTCAAATCCAGTCTCAGACACTTTATAATTACCTAGCTGTGTGGCCTTGGGCAAGCCACTTAACCCCATTTGCCTTGCATACACACACACACACACACACACACACACACACACACATACATATATTCAATTAATACTTTCTCTATCCAATCTAACAGTTGCATATTTGCTTTTAGTGTATTAATTTTCCCAACTTAATTTGTTTTTTTATGACAGTTCAACTCAGTAATTTTATTTTTATTACTGTAAGCATTCTTCCTAACACCACTTTGACTGTATCCCATAAGATTGGTATAGTGTATTTGCTAATGTCATTATTTTAATATAACTTAATCTTTAACTCAACATTTCAGCAAGTGATTTTTTTGTCTTATAGATCTGCTTTATTTTGCTATGTTTTTTCTTGTTAAATACTATTGTATTCTCTTTTAATGTAGTGTTTAAAATCTCTGACTTTATGAATTTATAATTTTTTTGAATATATAATGTGATTCTGTATATATTTTTTGGGGAAATTTCCTACTTTCCTCAGTTATTTTTTTTTATTTTTATAAACCAATTGCATTTTTTTCTCCCTTTGAAGTCTAATTTATTTCCTATTTACCTTTTAAAAATATATATTATTCTGTTAATGGAGTGTTGAAATTTCTCACTTATTACTGACTGATAAATCCATTTGTCTTTGAAAACCTACTTGATTTTTCTTTTGAAAGTTGAATTGATGTGCAACCTGTTAACTGGATCATTTTATTGTTATTTTCTAATTGTCAAGATTATTTTACCTATTTCTTGTAATGTTTTCTAATCAGAATTCACATTCTTCTAATATTCAAACTCTAGATTTTCTGGAGTTAGCTGAAACTTAGAAAATGTTAGTCCATTCTCCCAATTTAAGTATCTTTCTAAATTAGGTATATTTTTTTAGGCCACATATTGAATTATTTGTTGTAATCTATTCCAAAAAACTTTTTTCTATTTGTAAATGTAATCCCATTTACAATAAGGGTTCTAATTGGTAAATCTGACATTTTCTATTGTACCATATCATTTGTTTTGTCAAAGGACTTACAGTTTTCCTATTTCATTAGTACTAATCTTTATCCTTAAGAATGGTAATTAATATCTGTCTTGTCATCTCCAAATACACAACACTAACTCTTTTCCATTATTTTCCATTACTAATTCGATGACTAAAGAACAACATATAAGGGAGTGCAATTTATTTAAAATTGTCCTCATTTATATATTTATTAACTGAGCATGTTTTCCTACATTTCTTTGAATTACTCATATTATTTTTAACACAGTAATATTTCATCAAATTTGCAGTTTCTTTCAGTCATTCCTCAGTTATTGGGTACAAAATTTATCTAAGTTTTTTGATTGTTAAAAATAGCATTTCTGTTGATATTTCTATAGATTGTTGTGTTTTTTGTTTCTTATCAATAATCTATTTGGGCCATGAAGCCAGCTGTGTAATGTTGTCAATAAATGCAAACTTATATTTTTTCATAATTCCAAATTTTTCCCCAAAATAACTGAATGAATCTATAGCTCTACTCACAGTGAATTAATGTTTCTGCTTTCTTAAAACCCTGCCAATAGTGAATTTTTACAACTTTACCATCTTTGTCAATTTGTTGAATATGAGATAATATCATAGAATTGTTTTAGATCTATTTTTCTCTTTCTCTAGTTATTAATAATTTTGAGTTCTGCTTATTCTTTGATACCATATATGTTCTAGGACATAGCTATTGATCACATAAATTTGTGTCATTTTCCAACAAATTTTGGATGTCAGAATTTTTATCATTGAGACTTCACATAAGAGTATTTTTCTCCCTGCTTATATCTTTTCTTGTTCTAGGTTCATGTATTTTATTTGTGTAAAGCCTTTTTTATTTTCATAGAAATCAAAATAATCTTTACAGTATTCTCTTTGTAATATTTATAAATAGCTGTTTACAAAGTAATCTCTTATCCATAGCTGCTATGTGAGGGAGATAACCATTCTAGCTTTTAAATCTTGTTATATATTACCTGTGATATTTTTTACCTTTATGATATAGCCTATGGTTGCATTCAGCTTATTTATCCATTTGGAACTTATTGTGGAATATGGTATTAAGAATAGGTTTCAACCTCTTTTTCTTCACACTGCTATCCAATCTTCTTAATAGTTCTTATTGAATGAAGAATTCTTTCTCATAAATTTTATTATTTTTGATTTGATTAAATTTTATATTGATATAATGTTTTCTTCTAAGTCAAATTTATTTGATCTGTTTCACTCATCATCTTTTCTACTTAGACATTTTCTCTGATATCCACCTCCTTCCTGCTATATTAGAGTCACCACTCTAATATAGGTTTTCTTGACCTGGCACTTGGACTATTGCAGCAGTTTGATCTTCCTGCTTTAAGTCACTCTCAAATCCAATTCATTCTCTACTTCCTAAAGCACAAATCTGTCATTTTCTTACTCAGTAAACTCCAGCGACTCCTTGTTGTTTCTAGATAATATATAACCTCCTCTATTTAGCATGTAAAGGCTTTCATAATCTACCTTCAATCTACCTTTCTAACCCTACTATTCATTTTTCAGATACTTAAATGTATTAGGAGTAAGGGATACAAAGATACAAAAAGGGAATAAATCCCTATCTTCAAGGAGGGATGAAGATGAGAGGGGATGGAATCAGGGTGATTGTCCTTGAGAAAGGAGATTAACCATCTTTTTATCAAAGACTAGACTAAAAGAGGAGAGAGCCTTATGAGGGTTGATGTCTACAGAAGGGGAAAAGAGGAAGTTCACAGCAAATAGCTTCTGTATTCTCAGTAATGTATAAGGCAAGGTCATCAACTGTGAGAGGGAAATGAGGAAGAAGAGCAAGGGTAAAAGAAAAGATTTGGAACATTTATTTTTGTTAGGAGTAAATTAGAAAATCAATTAGAGATTATGCTGCATTGGGGACCTAGTTGAGATCAGATAAAAGAAATTTCTAGTGAACTCAGTCAACTTGGTTGTATGCTTTATCCAGTTCTGAAGCAGCTTATGAGTAGCTGCAAAGGAGATGAATGATGGGAGCATTCCAGATTTGGGGTTTGTGTGTGTATTCTATCTGAATTTTAACAAGATAGTCTAGCTTTGTGGATAAGTAGTTTAAATAGGAACTCTATGTGGTTTTAACTGGGTCAAAAAACAGTACCCTCAAAAATGTTGATGTTATTCCCATAGGGTGAGGGTCCTTTATGACATGATATAGATGAGTTTTTAATTAATGAAATTTTAATTGTTCTGTAGAACTCTGAGAAACATGGGAGTTATTGTAGGGGGTGTATAAAACTATGCAGTTACATTCTATCAAAAAACATAATTCAGTATAACTACTATAATCATGATGAATTAGTAATAAGTATATCTTGATCATATCACTGATTATGTAGATGCTGTTATGACTGCTAAAATAGAAATTCATTTAAAAACATTACTGAATTCATTTTAAATTTTGCCATATATTTTGATGATTAATGGCTATTGATAATACAAATGTCATATGAGAATCCTTGAGCATTTTGATCTTAAGGTATTTCTGTTTTGTGCTATTTTTAATTGTGCTAATGTTTTGTGCTACAAATTAATGAGAACTCTATTGACTTTTAGGCTTCTTCTAAGAATGATATTTCCAAAGTTTGCAGAAAAGAATATGAGGTATGTATTTTGCTTTAAAGTTTAGAAATAATATTCAAATACTGTTAGAATTAAAAGAAAGATTATCTTTTATCTCTGAATAAACTAGTTTATACAAGCAACACACATTGGCCTTCTCTTAGAAATTTTTCTTTAGTTTGCACAGAAAAATTTCATTTACCTCATTTGAGAATTTTTTTGAAACTGAGCACTGGTTTTATAAGAAATATATAAATGTAATGTACAGATTACATTACTTAATTCAAACTGAAGATTTTCCACAGGAGCTTATTATTCTTTATTTTAAAATGATCCAGTTCCAGTTAAACTTCTAATGTTCTGACATATCTCCCTTTTTCTACTCCCTTTCCCCACTTGATTGATTCCCTACCAAGACGCATTGCTGTGGTGCTAAATAGTGTGAATAGTTTAATGTAATGCCTATCTTAGGAGAATTTGTATCTTAAAAGAGAAAAGAGAGAACTGTGCTTAATGCAAAGGAAGTCTATCTTCCAGTGATGAAATTTCAATTATGTGTCACCTGTTCAGAGGTAGGCCTTTTTGACCCCTTTAAATGATACCCACCAAATAGGCTATTCATTGTCTCTGCAACAGATTGGACCTAAAAAGTTAGGTCTAGTTGAACTTTTCTGTTGGCTTCCTATAGCTTTCAAATTTAAAAGAGGAACGTTCCATTGTCATCCATTGAGAACAGCTTTGCCCTTCATGGGATCATTTTCACATAATCATTTACACATAAGCACCTTCTTAATTTCTTTTAGCTATATAAAATTTGGCAGCCTATTAGATTCTTTTTTCTTGGGTAAAGAAAAGATTATCAAGTTAAAAACTACTCTTTTTTTCACAGTCTATGTCTGCATAGTTATAATCAAGATTTCTTTCTTCCAACATTTAACATTTGAAACATTTGAAACTGAAGAATTTTGTTCATTTCTTGTCCTTTTGTGCTTTGGGCCAAGTTTTATAATCTTTTATCTATTCTTCTGAAGACAGTTTTCAAATGAATTATAATTTTTTCTGTTCTTCTTATTGAAAGTGTACCTTGATTAAAAAGAAATGAAAGGTCCTTCTCTTTTTCTTATGCCCTTTACTTTTGAAATGACTACTATTTAATTTCTCTTGGCTAACTTGAATAATTCTATCTTCTCTCCCAAATTATGTATCACACTGTCCATCTTCTGTAACTTTTCCTCTATTATGTTAGTCTGTTTCCTTCCCATTTCTGGATTTCTACATTGCCCTAGGAAGTCTGCCAATATGTGTTGATGGAGGACGGGAAAGGAAAGGTAAGAGAGATTAAAGCAATCTATGATAGAAGTCTTGAGAGTAGCTTTTTTTCTTTACTGACTAGATAACCTGACTCATTTTCCCAGTTTCCATTCTCTTATTTTTGTCTGGAGTTGATTAAGTTCTGGGAGGGTTCTTCTCTTTAATATGAAATTTTACCTTAGGGGTTGGATTTTTTTTCAGATACACTCAGACCCCATTTTATTAATCATAATATTTTGGAGATGTTAAGAAAGGAATCTATTGAATGTTGACAGAAAGATCTACGAAGGGAGATATGGTTAAAATAACAAAAAAGACCCAAACCAAGTATCAAATGATTTAGAGAATAACATGGCATATGCCAGATAAAATTAGTGTAATTATATTTACTGCAACTAGACATAGAAAATTTGGAGAACTGTCTTATTAGGACTTTTCCCCTTCTTGGTAAAGAGCCATACAGAGATTCAACCAGATGTGTAAACTATGTCCATTGTGGAATAACTTTTCAGAGAACTTGTATTCACATTTGGTAGAAGAGCTAGAAAGTTCTAAATAAACTAATGCCAGAGAGATGAAATAGATATTTTAGGTTACATTGTTCATTATTGTTACTTTGTTGGATTATCTGAGACATTTATTTAAAAGTAATTGATAAAAGGTTCTAATGGGTTTGTATAGGTTTCTTTTATGCTTTAAAATACAAAATCAATACAAATTAAAGTAATCAAATTAAAAAGAGCTGTAGCAAAGCATACATAGTTCCCAATTAATTATGGAATAATTATTCAGATTTTTAATTATCTTGGCCCATCTCTTTCCAGCATTATCTACTTTGGACCTATCTAATTTGACTCCCTTTAGTAGTTAAAAATTAGTGCAAGAAAAATGGTTAAAGTTTGTTCATTTTACCTACTTGTTAGTAATCTGAGCAAGAATTTTAGAGGAGTGAAAATTTTTGTATTTTACATATCAGTTTATATAATTTTCTGTGATTGAAGAAGTTTACTCATTTCTTGAGCCTTTAATTTACAATATACAATTTTTTTTAAGGTAGGACCTTTTTTCTTGTTCCTTTTTTTTGAGTACTATATAAAGTACTTAATACTAGTAAGACCTTCACTAGAAGCATTTAGAAAACAATATCAAGCATATAATAAGTAATATAGTAGTGACCATTCACTCTTTTTTTTTAAGTTTTTGCAAGGCAATGGGGTTAAGTGGCTTGCCCCAGGCCACACAGCTAGGTCATTATTAAGTGTCTGAGGCTGGATTTGAACTCGGGTCCTCTTGACTCCAGGGCCAGTGTTCTATCTACTGCGCCACCTGGCCTCTGGCCATTAACTCTTAATGTATATTTGTAGGAATAAATCATTTTTGGCTCTTATTTATTATGTGAATATTTAATGGAAGAAGTAGGAATTGAGATTTCTCAAAATTGAGAGTATAAGTTTATTCAGCATCTAGTGTAATCATTGTATATTCATTCTTAAGATGAAAAAATAGCATTAAATGCATATTATTTTAGGGGTAGCTAAGTGACTCAGTGGGTAGAACACCAGTCCTGGAGTCAGGAGGACCCGAGTTCAAATGCAGCCTCAGACACTTAACAATGACCTAGCTGTGTGACCTTTGGCAAGTCACTTAACCCCATTGCCTTGCACCCCCCCCCCCAAAGCACATATTGTTTTAGAAAGATTAGTTTGACAGAGCATCCTGTAAAATTATGTTTGGGGGGAACATAGACTGTGGCAGAGAAAGCAGCCAGGAATCTTTGGTGATTTAGTGAGAGTTGAAAGTGGATGTGAAGGTTTGAATTTGAAATTTTAAAGAAAGAATAGGACACAATAACATCAAATATATTGAAATGGTAGGAATGGACAGAATAAAAAGTGATTCTTAGCTTGAGCATGAATGACTGGTAGCCCAAAGTTCTATACCAACAAGCTAATACATGATGCATTTAGATGTAAATGTTGTATGTGAGAGAACATGGGACTCTGAGGGTGAGAACTGAGTGACTTTAGAGTGATACGAAAAGGAGTTACTAAGAATATAGATATTAATACAAAATCTAAATATTAGAAAGCACTTTGTAATTAATTTTAGAACCTTCCCAAAATGGAATGTATTGGATTGCCAGCAAGATAGTGTGCCTCCCCAGCAAAGGAAATGTTCAGAGAATAGAACACATATGTTGTATGAAGGATTTTTGTTATTATTACTACTACAGGATCAACAATTCATTTGAAGCCAGCAAATATTAAGAGTATGCTATAAATAGACTGAGTAATAAAGAATTCCCATTAACATTTCATATGTGTGACCTGAGAAGCTACCATACTCTCCTCACATGATATATCCCTACTTTGCTCTTTGAAATATTGACAATAGACATGCAGAAAGGAATGGAGTTTTCATACACAGGCTGTGTTGAAATTTTTTTTCTATGTTCTGTGGAAGAAGAATTTGTTAAATGGATGGAGGAATATAAATCACAAAAAGCATATGTTTAACTTGTTTAAGAAAAGCTGTTTTAATGACTGTATTTCATTTATGGGCAAATGGATGCTAATTTCAAAGTAAAAACCCCCACAAAATCTTTTGTTGGAAATTTACTTAAAAGACCTAATAAGACATATATTTGCCTAGATAAGCAACAGGACTTTAAACTGAAAAGGGAAGGGAAAAGTGCATAGATAGATAGATAGTCACTAAGCTAAATACAGTACAGAATAGATACAGTGCACACAAAAAAAAAATAGAAGTAATGAAGTCATGGGGAAGAAATCTGGGAGCCAGAATTGGGAAGTAGTGTGAAGAGTATTTGAATCAGTGTCATTGGAAATAGAAAAAGAAGCAGTAATTGGAAAGAAAGAAGAAATAGATAGCAAGACTAGTACAATATACAATGATAAAAGACTTTAACTATCTGGGAAAAACTCAGGAGTTTTCTACCTGAATCATAGCTAAAAGTATCTTTTATGATAATTTTATCTTTCAGAAAGTAAAGGACTCAACAAGAACTTCTGATCTAGATTGAATTCTCAATAATAAAAAGTTGCGAATTGCTGGGAGAAAATTGATGTAAATCTTTAGGGAAAGATACTACTGTATCTTTGAATTTGGAATAGAGGAGAGGAACTCCAAGAATGGCCTGATATTTCTCATTTTAGGACAGGAAATTTCAAAGGATTCAAACAGAGGAGGAAAGTTAGGAATCTGTGACCTAAAAATGTACAGGAAAAGTCACCCCTAATCAATATGAAAAGCATTCAAGAATGAAAATTCTAAAGATGAAAATGAGAATGCAGCTGAAGAAAAGAGAAAATTTTCTAAAGAAATTAGTATGGGTCTTACCAAGGAGCATGTCAATT
Organism: Macrotis lagotis; assembly: GCF_037893015.1. NCBI lineage: Eukaryota > Metazoa > Chordata > Mammalia > Peramelemorphia > Peramelidae > Macrotis > Macrotis lagotis. The sequence goes on from NC_133666.1 coordinate 184,647,860, forward strand.
AACTTAGATTTAAAAGAAAGCGAAGGGTAAGTAATAGAAAGTAAAGAAGGCCTAACACTGTAAAAATGGTGTGATGGAGTACGGAATGAACTTGAACTATTAGAAAGACTAAGGAGAGATTATTTATTTTGCATTTTTAAGGGACACCGTAAGCAGTAGTGGAAGTTAGCACAGCATAGTAAGTGAAGAGCTAATGTTGGACTTAGGAAAACAGCTACCTCTGACTCATTGTATCACTTGTATCCCAAACATCTCTTTATAAGGCTACAAACTGCAGAACTATTGTCCATGGGGGAAGTGTAATTAGATAGTATTCTGTCTTTTTGCCCTTCAGGTTAACTTGTCCCAAGAAGCATCTTCTAGCACTCTGAGGTGTTCTACATTGGCTTACTATAATGAAAGGAAATGGCAGTAAATAAAACATTGTCCAATGAGCTGGCCCCAAACCTTATTAGATTATACTTGTTAGGAGTTACCTGGAAGAGTAAAAACAGAGTATAGACCCAAGTGTATTGTGTTTATTGTCCTTTTTTAATTTCCCCACAAGCTGAAACTGATCCTGAGTTGTGGGCTTAATCATTTCAAGATAAAATCTTCCCAATAGGTCCTCTATTTCCTAAAAACAGAAAGATAGTTGCTGGGGAAACTGATTTCTGGGAAGTAAAAAACATCAAAAAAATTAAACTCAAGGCATGTGACTGTGACTGTCAACAAAAGGTAGTGATTAGTTAGTAAAATTGCCTTCTACATATTACATGATTTAGGTTTTATCAATTTTAACTAACATTTCCTTTTTTGATCAGAATTTTTGAGGTTTTATTTCATTTACTTACATATGATTATTTTAGTAAGGCGGGAAAATAGGGCAGAATTAGAGAGTAATACCTTCTTTTGAGATGCTATCTGTTTTTCATTCATTGCTCACCAAAATGTGGTCTATGTTGCTACCAAATTCTGGTCACTGAGTAGGAGGCATCCCGATTGGCATTTTCAAATGGTTCATTGTGATGGTGAATTCCTATTTTCAGTCTGTATTAGATTTCTTTGCCTATAGGCCTACTTTGTTCATTGGGAATATTAATAAAACTATACCATATTTTTTATTTACCAGCTACTGATGAATAATAAGAGAATTAAGTTAGAATTTAAGACTGAAGAAAACCTTAACATTTTAGATGAGGATATGAGATGAGTTTCTACCATAATAATAAGGGGTAAAAAGGAATGGTTATTTAAGAACTAAAAATCATTTTTCTCCTTGAATAACAGAATAATTATAATTAAATTGATTTAATTAATGTAAATTTCATGAAATAAAAACTAAACAAATCCCCTATAAGCTATATAGCTTTAAAATGATGAAATTGATTTTCAAGTGTACCTTGCAGTCAGCCTTTTTACTTATGTTGTCATACCTTCTTCATCTGTAGCTTTATATATTTGCATTGCAAATGTTTATTAAACTTAAAGAATATGATTGATGTGTTGAGGTATTTTTTTCCCTTCCCAGTCTTTCTTTTGTTTCCAAATCCTTCTCTAATCTATTCTTTATATTTTCTTTAGAAATTTCTTTTTCATTCTTTCTACATTTAGCCGTCTTCTGTATTTGATGCTCTTTCAATAAGGTAGGTAAAAGAATTCCTCAAGAAAGGCAGTATTAGGAACGTTTGAAAATAATATTTTATCACAAACATAAGGATTTAAATAAAAGACTATATTGAGCTTTTGTTAGATAATATAGTATGTAATAGATAATAATATAAAATATCTTAAGAACTGTCAGAAAGTATATTAGTGGCCTGCTGAGCCACAGTATGAACAATAGTAATTTAATCAATAAACCCAGAATTAGGAGAAATAATTTACCCCTGACTGGGCATAGTCATTCCGCTTTAAAAAAAAAAAAAGAATATTTAGTATTTCTACATATTTTTCATTACATAGTTTTATATATAGTTCAGAAGTAAGAGTAATTGGGAAGGAAATGAAAATTGATTACTATATATGCTTTGCTTGATTAAGGAAACATTTCAAAATGAGTAATGAAAAAGTGGTTTTCCTTTGTTATGTAATGTTTTAAAATTATGTTCATTTTAAATGGAGGTACATTTGGAATATTTTCATTGCCCAGAATTTTAGTCCCTGCAGCAAGAAGACAAATAATTATAATTTTTTTAAAATTGCTTCTAAGAAAACAAAATTACTCCTAGGACTTCTTTGATACTAAGTTGCTTATAATACTTAGGCATGTATGATCATTTTTATCATGTATTTTTCAGGTGATAACCTTAGGTTGTTAGTATAAAATTTACATATGTTAACCTTTTTTTAGTTTGGATTAGAGAGGCAAAATGGAAAATGTCCAATTTGATTTTTAGGCCGTTACCTGCAGCTGATGAGCTCCAAAAAGAGCGAAACCAATTAGGTCCTGCAGTACTGGCTTTAGCATAGATAAAAAAAAAATCTTGGTCCTTCTTAAAATCACATTCTGCTACTTTTTTTGTATATCACTTTTGTATAGTACCCTTCCTTTTTGTGTATTTTAGGTAATTAAATTAAACAAGAGTTTTTATTTTAGAAGAATTATCAATTAAATAGAAGCCCTTTATCATATCCATTAGGAAGTCTATTTAGAGTCAGTGGAAAATACCAGTAACACTAGAATCTTCCCATAAAAATTGTGTAAGAATTATCTAAGAATTTGCTTAGAGTGGCAATTCAAAAATGTTGTTCCCTACAGTTATATGAACACTGGATTACTGCCTAAAATCATAGCAAACAAATCATTCTGAGGGTGATTTTCATTTTCCAACTATTAATTATCATACTTAGAATATGTGTAAGTTGACTTTGTAGAATCAGTGTAGTTTTGAATACATAATCTTGCCATTGAATCCGGGTTTTTTTGCCTTCTTTTGTAAAGTTCCATATAATATCCTTTTTACTAGCTACTAACCATAGTAGAGAGAAAAGTTTAGATTCTATTTTTTATTATTACTTTTATTCCCAAGACCAATTATTTAAACCCATTGTCTTGTTGGGAGTTGTTACCATAGGCGGAAAAAAATAATGAAACAGTTCTTGGTATGAAGGGCACAATGTCAAATAAGGACTTAGTCAAGGCAAGAATATCTTAAACGACCTTCAGAATTAAAATATAAGATATTCATGTACTTATTATTCTTCCCTTCAGTGGGCTTTGCTGACATTTATTCCTTAGAAATCACATCACTGAAACTACTGAATTTTATGATATAACTTTTAAAAGTTTTACACATTTTTTGTTTATACTATTCCTATTTTTATTAGAGTCGATAGTTAAAAGGGAAGAAGAGGATCTGGAATGACTGAGATTTCAAGGGGAGAAAGCCGCTAGACAAAAGGGAGGGATTGGGACAAGGGAGAAAAGTAAGAAGAATTAGAAAAGAACAGTTAAAATGATAGATGAAACAGGCAAAAAAAATCAGTAGCACCTAGATCCTGATGTAAGGAAGCTATGCCATTATAGTCTTGGTCCAAGTTGTTACTATTGGCCCAATCTCTCTCTGATATGTCTTGTTTAAAGGAGTTAATATTGTGATATGAATTTAAAAACTACCTGCATCCCCACTCCCATTGACTAAGAGATTCTTTCTGTTAGCTTCTATTTCATGGACCTGAACATTTAACTGGATTACAAGTTTACAATATTTTGTGAGGTTTATATAAATCTTTGATAGAAAAATGTCTCTGAAAGCAGATGTTTTCTGAGCACAAGAACAAATGCTTGGAGGCAGTTAAGTGCCACAAGATGGAGCACAGGCCCTGGAGTCAGGAGGACCCGAGTTCAAATCCAGCCTCAGAGTGGATATGTGTGACTTAAACCCATTAAACCACAAAAAAAAAGAAGAAAAAGAACAAATGTTATGCTACATTATGTAATCTTCCTAAATAGAACATAATTGTAGTCTTCTGTGAGATCAAAACATTCAGTCAAAAACTGAATTTTACTGAGGTGGATATTGGAAATAAAACAAAAAAACATTCTATCCTTACATAAAACTGGATCCATACCAGGGATACTAAAGAATATTTTGGGATACTAAAGAATATTTTGGTCTAGAAAAAAAATCAACTAAGTTGATCAATAGTATTTTGATACTATTAGAGGAGGAACTGAGTTATCATAAAGATTTGACTTTTTTGCCTTGTTTTCCTGGAGCTTGTTAGTAAATAGTACGGGAAAAAAAAGATTATTTTAGTTTCTGTATAAATTTTTAAAGAGAGACATTATAGCATGATAGATAACAGCCTCTAAGATAGCAAGTCCTAGGTTCAAGTAATGACAACATAGTCTCTTAACCCTATGCTAATTGCTCTCAGTGCCTTTTAAATTAAGTAGGAGTTGTAGATCGGTTGTAGTGTGAGGGTTTCCTCATTGAGAGTTGCCTGTGCTAGGGCCGGCTAGATAGCACAGTGGATAAAGCACCGGCCCTGGAGTCAAGAGTACTTGGACTCAAATCCGGTCTCAGACACTTAATAATTACCTAGCTGTATGGCCTTGGGCAAGCCACTTAAACCCATTTGCCTTGCAAAAAAAAAAAAAGTTGCCTGTGCTAATGAAATCGTAAGTGTAAAAAATAATGATTCAAACAAACATTTTTTAAAAATCAACATAAACCTGTTAGCCTTTTTTTAACCACCATTTGATTCACTAATGCATACCTATTATGTTCAAGTTTGAGGAAATAAGGAACTCAGAAATTGATTGGTTTGAGGAAGTGGGGCATGAATCATTAGCATGACTTTCTTGTCACCTGAGACATAAAAAGCCTTACCTAGAGGTGTCCCTGCGGTTTCATAAAATTCTCATTTCTATATCTTTCTTCCCCCAGTAGTGTTATTATAGTTGGTGCAGAAGTGTAGAGGAGCAACAACCACTTTAATCACTGATTATATTTTGAGTCATTTTTTTTTTTTTTAGGTTTTTGCAGGGCAATGGGTTTTAAGTGGCTTGCCCAAGGCCACTCAGCTAGGTAATTATTAAGTGTCTGAGGTGGGCTGGTGCCTCCAGGGCCAGTGCTCTATCCACTGCGCCACCTAGCCACCCTGATTATATTCTTTTAAATCCTTTATTGTTATGTACATTGTAGAATGAGCTGGAGAAGAAAATGACCAACCACTCTAGTAGTATCATTGCCAAGAAAACCCCAAATGGGATCACCAAGCATCAGACATGAAAAACAGCTGAACATATTTATTTTGTATTTATTTTTATTGAACTTTATGTGTTCTGTGGGTATTTCATTGTGTTCTTATCTCAAGTCTGAATCACTGGACTGGCTTAAACTAGAGCTAGCCCAAACTTGATTGACCTTCTGACTAATCTTATACTTTAAGTTGGAAAAGAACTATGGGAAAACCAGAAGATGTTGGTAGCTACTAATAGAATAAGGGAAGTTCCACTGACCCTATTGGATTAGACTAAGGAAAATAATAAGCTTGAAGGCATGTCACAGACCTATATGCTCAGGTTCTTAGTCTGTTTTTAAAAAATTGAATCACCACCAAAGGGAAAATGAAAGTAAATTTTTTTGCACATTCAGCAATTAGAGGCAGATATAAGTACACTTTCTATTTTTAAAGATTATGTCCTGAAAACCAAAAAGAGATTCTTTTAGACTTAGTAATAGCATAGATGAAGTAGTGTTGCTGATGGAAGTGTAGATCAATCATCTGTAAGGAGGTGGGAATATGATATCAATCCAAGTGAGCAATCCAAGTGTTCAATCCAAGTGAGCAATGAAAAGAAAATGGGAATGGAAATTAGGATGAGATTGGGAACTCACCCCCTGATTTAGGAGAACCTTAGATTTATCCTATTAACTAACCCCAAGGGGTGACTTCCTCCACAGGAGAACTGGAAGATAGGTGGGTGGTTTTTTTACCATCAAAGAGAAATTAAAACTAAAACTGTATTGAGTCATTAGAACAACTGGGAAAGTGATCCAATGGAAACAATATAGAATTCTTAGCTGCTTCACTCCATCTGCTTAAGGAACTTCAGAAAATTTAGTTTCAGGGGCGGCTAGGTGGCGCAGTAGATAAAGCACTGGCTCTGGAGTCAGGAGTACCTGGGTTCAAATCCGGTCTCAGACACTTAATTACCTAGCTGTGTGGCCTTGGGCAAGCCGCTTAACCCCATTTGCCTTACAAAAACCTTAAAAAAAATTTAGTTTCATGAAGTCAGATGAGTCAGTCAGATGAGGATTGTCCTTTTTCCCTTTTGAGGCAGTTAAGATTGGGAGCATACCTGGCTCCATAAAAATGAGTTTCCTTTTTAGCTGTGAGAAGCTAGAGGAGGAGTGAAATTCCTAAAAGAAATCAGTTTGGTGGACTTCATCCATTCTGAATTGCCATGGCTTCATCATCTTTGGACCAGCATATGTTATAGCATATAAATCCCATCTTTTGGGCCAATCCCCATTTGAATGATATTGGGCTTTAGCTTTGGGTCTTCCCTGCCACACCATTGAACAGACTTGTTCCATCAGTGGGTAAAGTTTGAGCTGGAGATCGGTATAGCCATAGCTATTGTTTGGGCACATGAAACAGCCCACAAAAATAGATGGCATGAAGAGGGCTTTAGTCATAGAGTGGCAATAATTTTTCATTTAATAAACTTTGGTTAACCAGTGAAGCTAGAGATTGATAAGATAATTATCAGCCTCTGGGAGTGCTAAACTGTTGGGAATTGAAGGATCAGTGATTCCTTCTGTTTCACCCAAACTTAGTCCAGCAAGTCATATATTTTGTACTTACAGACAGTGCATAAAGAAAAGGAAAATTATGCCTTAGATCTCAGAGAGTTTACATATCAATGGGGGAGATAACATATATAATTAGGTATATAGAAGATATATACAGATTAGATGAAAAATGATTGTAGAGGAAGACACTAGCAGCTAGGGAACAGAGGTGTGTGGAGGACTAGAAAAGCCCTTGAGAGAAGGGAAGATTTGACCTGAGTCTGGAAAGAAGATAGGGACTCTGAGTTGAGGAAAGAGAACATCCCAGGCATGGTAGGACAACAAATGCAAAGGAGACAGAAATGGCATATATATATACAAGCAACACGAAGAAGGGAATTTGACTGTAAAGACAGGAAAAGACTTTTCTTTAAAGAACTTTAAATACCAAACAGAACAGTTTATGTTTAATCTTAAAAGTAATAGGAAATCACTTGGTCATTCCAAGCTATCTGAATATTTGTATACAGATTTGAAAGACCCTTTCAATGAATTTCCTTGGAGCACATCAAGGTTCTCCCAGGACTAATTATTTTAACTGTAAGATAGAAGTCTAAGTCAATAGCTTAGGGGCAGACACTGCCAAATATATATAAAGGTAAAGAAAATTTTTTAGATATTGTAAGTCTAGCTGCTTTTATCCCAACAAGAGTACCCCAGTTTGTATTGGGGATTAGACCATGGAGGGAAGGAGTATCCTTTTTTCAGGTGAAGCTTCTTCCTTTCCTGTTTATGTCACAATTGTGGTGACTAATCAGGGTGAGTATATTATGAGAATGTATACTGCGAGTTTTGAGCAGTCAGGACTTATACAAATAATAACTTTTACCATAGGTAGGGCCAAATGGAAACCTTTGAATTGCCTGAATTATCCTATACAGTTAGAATTAAATTATATGGAATTCTGGGTGATAGAAATGAAGGAGACTAGAGTACTTCACTGCTTCAGCTCTTCCCATGTGTACAACAGAAGGCTGATCCTAATATTAAACTATTTTCAGAGAGCCCATTCAGTTTTAGAATTGGAAGAACCTATGATACAAACAAGGGCATCAGATCAACTCTGAGAAAACTGGATAGGTGTTTTCAAATGATTAGTCTTGCAAAATGTCAAACAGTGAAAAGTAGGATTAGGAATGGTGTATAAGTTGGAATTCTGTTTGGGAAGATAGAAATATGATCAAAGTCTGTAAAATTAAATGGAGAGAAACTGTTCAGAGATTATCAAGTTCAGTATGGTAGAACTAGGTACCTCTTTATTCTTTGAAGAAGTAAATGTAGAACAAATAAAAGGAAGTACTTTATGTTGTGGGGAGAAAGTTACTGCATTCTTTGGTCTAAGAGATACCATGGTTTGAAAATATAAATGGTAATAGATTTGTGATAGAAATCATTAAGGGAAATTTTGAATTTGGAAATGAGAGGGAGGGACAGGAAATATTCCTGGTTTTTTAGGTTGGCATCAAGAAAAAAAGTCATATCCTCAAGTTGTTGGTATTTTTCTTTTAGAAAAAAGAATAGCAGACTATATGAACCTTGAACCTGACCTGATGTCATCTAAGAGGGCTCATGTGTTAGTGAAATAATAGTATTCATTTTAGAAACACCTACAATATTTACTAGCTGCGTGACCATTGCACCTTTCTTCAGGGTTCATTCACTGACAGAGGGGTTGGTACATCTTTCTAGGGAATATGATGGTGTCACAGTGATAAAAGCAGTGGCTTGTATCAGAGGACCTGACCTGAATTTGAATTCCAGCTCTGCTACTTAACTCCTGGAAAGATGAGGCTGTATTAAATGACTTCTAGCACTAAATAGTGTGAACCTTTCAAGCCTCAGCTCCCTCATCCTTAAAATAAGAATAATAATTTTTGTATTTGTTGTAAAGATCTACTGATTTGTGAAAAGCTTTATGTAAACTTAAGCACTTTATAAATATGCCAGCTATTATTTCTTAGCCTCTTAAGGATAAGTATTTAAGTATCAAGAAACCACATTACAAGACTGCGGAGGAATTTCAATGATAAATAGTAATGATATGAACAGCAAAAAAGATTTGCCACTTCAGAGAGAAATAAAGAAATAGCATAAAAGGTGGGAAGTACATAGCACATAAAAGGTGAGAAATAATCAAGACTATATAGCTTTGAAAAAAATATAAAACTTACCAGCAAAACTTTATTCCATTCTTTATAGAGACAAAAGACAGGTCAAAGAAAATGTTACCTCATACCTCCATAGGGAAAGAAATCTGGTAACAGATGACTGTGAAAGAGGTGAAAGCTTTTAATAGTTTTATCTTTCCTGAAAAAATTAAATCAGATAAACAGAATCTGTACCAGCTAATGAGAGAATGAAAAGTCAAATTAGACTAGGAAATAATTGAAAAATAACTTTTAAAAGTAAAAACCATCTGGATTATTAAAAAAAGATCAGCATTATTGGAGAGAATAAATAGCATCCTTCTTTCATATATTGGTTGGATGAGAGAACTCTGACAAACCCTCTATCCTAAGTATATTTGTTGGTTCTTAACTGCAAGACTGTTTAAAGACTTGTTAATAAGTCTTCTCTTTCAAATGAATCTGTCATACATTATAGTTTCACTATTTAAAAGTCAAGGTCTTCTTACCTTCATTTTCTTCCTTCAATCACAAGAACTTTTCTAATTTCCATCAGTTTTCTGCCTTTAAAATACACATTATTTATCTTTTCTCTTTTATATCAGGGCCCATTTCCTTTTGAAGTTCAGCTACTTAACCATTGCCATCAATTTGTTTTTGTGAATTTTATTCTTGATTTTGGTCATATATCTCTGTTGTTGCTTTTTTCCTCTTTACATTTCACTGACAGTTCATTCACATTTCTTTAACTTTAGTACAGCATTCTATCTGAAAAAGTGCACTGGACTGAGAGGAAAGGTGGGTCTTGGTGACAACATTATCAGTAATGAGCTATATGACTTTGGACAATTAATCAAGTTTTCATTAAATCCTACTCTACTAGATCCTGGACACATCACTTTGCCAATCCAGACCTCCGATTCTTCATCTGAAAAATGTTAAATGGTTTCTGAGGTTTCTTCCAGCTCAAATAGTCTATGAAATACGTGTTTCTACAATTATCTAGAATATTTACATTCACTTATCTTCTTTATAACATTTTATTTAGATTTCCATAATTTATGAGCATATGCAAGTATTAAGAGTATTTGGGTATAAATTGTTTCTTTAATTAACCTATATGTAGTTTCCAATTTGTTGTAATAAAAATCACCTCAGTCTCCTCATATACAAAATAGTTTCCTCATATACAGAATTTTCATTAAGATCATCTCAAAGCTCCCTTCCATTACTACAACTTTTTTTTTCTAATCCCACAGTTAGTTTATAAGGTTCAGTGACAGTTCTGTCCCATACCAGAATCTAAAATTCTTATTATTCATTGTCATTTGTTAAATGATTTAATATAAAATTTTAGCTGTCAGAAATAATTTTATTATTTTCATGTCATCTTTGGAGTAGAATAAATTAACATGATGTTAAGACCTATTTCAGAAATTCCTGACTATTATTAATTACTGGGATTTGTTTTTATTTACAGAATGCCCTTTTCAGTTGCATTAGCCAAAATGAAAGTAAGTATTTTATCTAAAGTTATTTTAAAAAGCAATTCAGGAAACACAATTCAAGTGTTATTTGTATTGTCAAAAGCCTTACCACTGTTGTTAAGAGTGAAGATCAAAATGAATTTACAGTAACAGGATATTTCTCATGAAAAGAATTAAAATGTCTTGGCTTAATAGATCATTTTTAGAACAATGACATTTATAATATCTCCTTTCTCCTAAAAGTAAACCTACGAAATAGAGAATGTACAGGTGTAAGAAAAACAGTTTAGAGGCATTGAATGAATAAATATCATTCTCAAAATCTGGACTATCTCTCTTGAAGAATGCTTCTCATAACACTTGGTGTACTCAGGTGGTCTTTCCTGTCCCAGTACTCTAAAGGTTAAGTTTATAAAATATATATTTTTTCATTATTCCTTCTATTCATTCTCTAGATTGTTTTTTCTTCTTTTTCAGGAACCTATTTCCTATCCTTGTCATTAACAGCATAACTGGTTTCAGGTTGAAGGAAAGGAGGCTGTAGTGGTGAACACTCCTCTGAACCAGTGATTCTTTTTTTTTTAAGTTTTTGCAAGGCAGATGGGGTTAAGTGGCTTGCCCAAGGCCACACAGCTAGGTAATCATTAAGTGTCTGAGTCCGGATTTAAACCCAGGTACTCCCGACTCCAGTGCCGGTACTCTATCCACTGCTCCACCTAGCCACCCCTTGGACCAGTGATTCTTAAAATTGTGGTCCACATTCTCCCACCCCAAAAGATCCCTGACATCTTTTCAAGGTGTCTGCAAAGTCAAAACTATTTTCAAAATAATAAGACATTTTATTTCTAATGTAATAAATATTGATAGATATAGAAACAAAAGCTTTTTGGAGAGAAATCCTCGATTTTTAAGAGCATAATGTTCTTTTAAAGTCACATTACTCTTTGGGGTGGCTAGGTGGCGTAGTGGATAAAGCACTGGCCTTGGAGTCGGGAGTACCTGGGTTCAAATCCAGTCTCAGACACTTAATGATTACCTAGCTGTGTGGCCTTGGGCAAGCCCACTTTAACTCCATTTGCCTTGCAAAAAATCTAAAAACAAAAAAAACAAAAGCAAAGTCACATCACTCTTGTTTTTTTCTGAAGAATGGTGAAATATATAGAGTACTATGATGCTGCACTTTAATATACTACAAAGAAAAATAAGTTAAAAATTGTGTACTTCATTTATGCACAGGTCACTGAGGCTACAACCTTAGCTATCTAGAATATAGCTAACAATCAATAAACAAAAAGACTTTGAAAAGCAAAATAAATGTCTCATAAGGTGATAACCAGGCTCTAATTCAGAGACTGTTTTATTTTAAACAAAATCTAATAATTTAGTTTCCCAGTTCTTGCAGATTAGAAACAAAAGTTTTGCTACAATAACAGTGAAAAAGTATATCTGAGGTTGCTGCTAATAGAGAAAAAGAAAAACTACAAAAAAAAAAAAAGACCTGTGGGTCAATTAGTATTGAGTTACACAACAATGAATGTCAAAAGACAGATGTATATGATGTATTTTAGAAAAGCTTCAAAGTAGTTTCGTTCTTTTTTAAAGGTGCTTTGGTGTTTAAAATAGTAAGCTTTAGTTATCTGGAAAAATCACCAATGTGGAATACCTTATTCATTTCTCAAGAATCCCAAATAATGGGTGATGTGGGATTAAAATTCAAAGGAAAAACTGGAACTGGATATATTTAGTTCTAGATTCATTAATATACAGATCTAGTAGAGCTGTTAAGGTCTCCAAGAATATAGATAAAAATGGGGGCCCCAGGTCAGCCTGGGGAATACCTGCAGTTGGATGTGATCTGGATGATGATCCAACAAAAGAAATTGAGGAGTAATAAGTTGATAGGAGGAGAATCAAGACTAATGACATGAGTCCAAAAAGTAGAGAATATTAAGTAAAGTGTGGTCAGTAGTTTCAAATGCATCAGATCAAAAAAGATGAGAACTGGGAAAAGATTCAATTTGACAATTATGAGATCATTGATAATTGTTGAAAGAGCAGTTTCTACTGAGATTATCTAGAGATTGGGAACCAAACGGAAAGAATTTTGGAGTGCATGGAAGGAGAGGAAATAGAGTATACCCCCCCCCCCCAGGAGTTTAGCTGAGAAAGAAAAAAATTAAAGATGATAGCTTGAAGAGGGAGGGGATAGGATCCAGTGAAACTTTTTTTTAGGGTTTTTTTTTTGGTAAGGCAGTGGGTTAAGTGACTTGCCCAAGGCCACACAGCTAGATGTGAATTCAGGTACTCCTAACTCCAGGACCCGTGCTCCATCCGCTGCCACCTAGCTGCTCCACACTTCAGCATTTTTGAAGGCAGTTGGGAAAGAACCAAATGATAGAGATGAAGGAGGACATTGTTTGAAACTGCAATCTGATGAAGAAACTAAGAGAGGATGGAATCACATTCATATCTATCTAGAGGGAGTGCTCTTGGCAAGAAGGACCATCTTGTTAATAGACTAGGGTAAAGGAAGTCTCTGAGAGTTGACATCAAGGTGGGGATTGAGATAAAGAAAAGGAGAGAAGAGGAAGCCTTTGTTGAATGGCCTCAGAAAAGGAAATTCGAAAATGCTTTTGTGGAAGGTGATATAGGGAATCAGGAAAGACTAAGCACAGTGTCTTTAGAAGATTTAAGAAATGCAATGAATGCAGTGACCAATCATGACTAAAAAATACTGATACTGAAGTATGTTTCCTCCCTTCTGGCAGAGAGATAATGGACTAAGTATAGAATGCGACATTTTCAGTGAAGGAACATTCTGATCTATTTTGCTTGACAATAATGATTTGTTTCAAGGGAGGAGACTTTGCTTTGTGTGAGATATCACTAAGGATACTGGTCAAAAGTTATAATAATTCAAAAAGAGGGTTAAAACATTTTAAAGGCGGCAGCTAGGTGGCGCAGCAGATAGAGCACCAGCCCTGGAGTCAGGAGTACCTGAGTTCAAATACTTAATAATTACCTAGCTGTGTGACCTTGGGCAAGCCACTTAACCCCACTGCCTTGCCAAAAAAAAACTAAAAAAAAAATTTAAATACACAAGAGAAGAAAGGGATCTGAAAGGGATAAACACAAGAGTGACACATTGTGTTGAATTTAATACATGTTTTCTAAAAGACTAAAAACCCTGTCTAAAAGAAATTCACAGCTTCATATACAGTCCTTTTTTCTGTTGTTCTTTGTATATTGAAGCCTTCGTGTTTCTGAATATTTAAGTTCATAATAAAAATATTTATCAAAAAAAACTTTTTTGGGTGACTACTGAGTAGCTGAGCCAGAACAATAGGTTAGTTACTGTTTCTTGGCAGTACAAAAGGATAGCATTCGAATATTTTTAAAAATTATATTTCTAAGGGCTACATATTAGAAACCAGAGTTTTGCCTTAGTTGCTACCTTACATTGTTCCTTGGCTTTCCTGTTGAGCTTCACCAATCTCCCATTAATCAAGTTCTAGCAAGAAACTTGGTATTGTTTGTTTTGGGGGATTTTTTAGGTTTTTACTAGGCAATGGACTTAAGTGACTTGTCCAAGGTCACACAGCTAGGTATTAAGTGTCAGAGGTCCCATTTGAACTCAGGTCCTCCCGACTCCAGGGCTAGTGCTCTATTCACTGCGCCACCTAGCTGCCACCAAGAAACTTGCTTTTGAATATGACAAACATTAAATGTTAAAAGTCTATTGCAAAGCTCTCCCCACCAGTACCCTAAATCTCTTTATTTTCTACATCATGCCCTTGCTAATTATCTGAATTTTATACTTCTTTCTTTATTTTTATCCTTGCTTCCCTAGGAAAAAAATCCTTCTTCCTTTGTATTTATCCCCTATCTTTCCCCTCTTCTGAATCTCATGTCCACCTTTTCACCTCCAGTTTTGTCTTTTGGTTCCCCGAGACCTACAATTTCCCCTGAGTTAATATATGGAGACATTTTTCTTTTTCCTATCTTTGCCTTGTCTTTTACCCATTCAGTTGAATCTCAGTCACTGTTAACACAGCAAGAATGAAAATTCTTCCCCTTTTAGAGAGTTCTAATGAAAAGCTTCAGTCAGGAGCCATGCAAAAATACATAACAGTTCCAATTGAAACCTTTTTCTTATTGAGTTTCAATAATTACCATTATTTAATTTTCCAACCTTAATATTGATGAATATCTCTTGTACCTACCAGTCTAATAGTTTTGCTTTCAATGTTAATTCAGTGTAAGATTTTTCCATATCTAGTATTACATATTGTTTTAAATCTAGAAAGGCAGCAGTCTCATTGTCTTGTAATCTCATTGTTTTAATGTCTTCATTGCTAATGTATGTATTTCCATTTAAATTTCTTTTTCCCCCTTCCCAGTGGGCTCAGTTTGTTGTAGTTATGCTGGTCATCACACAAACTGCCGGGAATACTGTCAAGCCATTTTTCGAACAGACTCTTCTCCTGGTCCATCTCAGATCAAAGCAGTTGAAAGTTATTGTGCATCTATTAGCCCACAGTTAATACACTGTGTGAACAACTACACCCAGTCTTATCCAATGAGGAATCCAACAGATAGTAAGTAAAATAAGAGTGCTTTATCCTAATGTGTTTGTAGACAAAGAAATGATGTTCTAAAAGAATTCTGAAGTTTGTAATGGTTAGATTCATCAGCACAAATGAGTTGCAGTCTTGATCAGTGGAATGAATTTTTTCTACCTTGGAGTTCCCCAGTTGGATGAAATCATAGATCCAGAAACCCTTCCTTCTGCCCCATCCCTCCCCAAAAGATTGTGAATGTACATTATTACGGGAAAGCATTTATTGAATACTTATTATAAGAAATATCTTTGACAGTAATATGAAAAAAAAGATATCCTAAGCCCTCAGGAGCTTTCTGGCTTAGAGAGGAGGGGAAATTGAACATAGTCACCATAAAGATAGCTTTTTGTTTGTTGTTGTTGTTGCTAATAATAATATTACAACCATTTATAGCAATCACAATACTTTACAATTTCCAATTCCTTTCCTTGAACCCTGTGATGTACATAAGTATTATTTTTCCCATTTTACATGTGAGAAAGTTGAGATTCAACAAAATGAAGGGATTTACTGTTGATCAAATTAGAGGATAATGGAACTATTCTAGAAACTCTGGCCCCCAACTCAGCTCTGCTACTTTCTGTGTTACTCTAACCAAGTCCCTTCACTTCTCTCACTCATTTTCTTTATACTGTTTTACTGTATGACATGATGCCCAAGATTTCTTCAATTTTAAATTCTATGATCTTTCTTTGTTACACATGCCACTTTTTTGTTGTCAGAATACTTGAAAGTTTTACAATTAGTTAATCTTCTCTTGATGATTTTTTTATGAGATGGCAGTGAGCAGCAGCTTCCTCTAATAGAAATAGTTAGACATAGTGAAGTCAGCACAGATAGAATAAAAAAATAGAGAATATACCAGATCCCCAAATTGGTAAATTAGGTAAAATAAATAAAATAAAATAAATAAATAAAACTAGTCCAGTTGCCCAGGTTCTGAATCAAAAAGTCAGATGAAAACCAGTCAGTAGATATGAAGAGTAATACAATATCTTCAGAATTTCTGTAACTTTTTTTTAAAAATGTTTTCTTGGGAATCTGTGAAGGAATTATCAGTATTTTTATTTCATGCTTATTCTTCTAGTTTAAGGATTAGGAAATAGAATGAGTGGGGCATAGAATTGACCTTGGTAAACACAATTCAGGTCAAAGCATACTTCAAGAAAGAAATAAAATGTTGGTGGGCATAATGATTTTCAAAAATTATTTGTAAATCTGATATTTCCCATGCATTTAAGTTAAAAATATCTTTTTTAAGTATTTGAAGTGGCATATGGTTCTATATAACTTGTTGCAGACTGGTGATAATGAGCATATATATAACAGTTAAAAAAAGAAATTAGTATTTTACAAGCATAGACAATTCTAATGGTAACTTTTGTGATCTTATGAATAGTACATTCAGTGTAAATTGTACTGAATAAATCATGTAGCTTAATATGGGGAAAAAATCTGACATTTCCTTGGAAAGGAATTAGGTATGAAAATTCATCCAATGGCTAATTTTCAGACTTCTTTTATTATATTCTGCCTAATCTCTTAGAATATCTTACACACATCCACACCTCACCCCACCCTTTCCCAGAAACTTTTAGTAGCTTACCTTTTCCTTAAAAATAAATTTTAACAGACACTTAATAATTACCTAGCCATGTGCCCTTGGGCAAGCCACTTAACCCCATTGCCTTAGAAAATCTAAAAATAAATAAATAAACAAACAAACAAACAAACAAATAAATAAATTTTAAGGGAGGGCTAGGTGGCGCAGTGGATAAAGCACAGGCCCTGGAGTCAGGAGTACCTGGGTTCAAATCCAGTCTCAGACACTTAATAATTACCTAGCTGTGTGGCCTTGGGCAAGCCACTTAACCCCATTGCCTTAGAAAATCTAAAAATAAATAAATAAACAAACAAACAAACAAATAAATAAATTTTAAGGGAGGGCTAGGTGGCGCAGTGGATAAAGCACTGGCCCTGGAGTCAGGAGTACCTGGGTTCAAATCCAGTCTCAGACACTTAATAATTACCTAGCTGTGTGGCCTTGGGCAAGCCACTTAACCCCATTTGCCTTGCCAAAAAAAAAAAACCCTAATAAATGAATGAATGAATTTTAGAAGGCCCTCCACAGTCTGATCCCTTATCTCCCACTATTCTTCCTTACCTTACACTTCAGCCAGACCAGATTTCTTCCCATTTTAGGTCCTGAGTTTTATATGACCTAAACCTAGATTGCCCTTCTCCTTATTTCCACTACTTGGAATCCCAACTTGTAGCCTTCAAAGAACAGTTCATGGGACAGCTCTTCCCTAATTCCCCTTCTCTTGATGATAATGATATCTAGTCTAAATTCAACACTCTAAGCTTCTATTGTTTATTTTCAATTCAGTGTTTGTTATTCGTGGCCTGTCCATATTAAATTGTAATCTTCTTTAGAACATGAGCTTTTTCTTGCCCCACACCTAGTATAATTGGTATTTTTATAAAATCTCATCAATTTAGGTTTATATTGCTGTGATAGAGCTGAAGACTATGCCTGCCAAAATGCTTGCAAAAGAATTCTTATGTCAATGAAGACAGAACTTGAAATAGTTGATGGACTCATAGAAGGTTGTAAAACAATGCCTCTGCCACAGGATCCACTCTGGCAGTGTTTTCTTGAAAGCTCAAGATCTGTTCACCCTGGAGTCACCGTATATCCACCTCCTTCAACAGGCCTTGATGGAGCCAAATTACATTGTTGTTCTAAAGCAAATACTTCCACATGTAGGTCAGTATCTCTTTTTTCTTTATTAAAGCTACTGGAGAGCAACACAATAATAAATGACTTTAAAACTAAACTTTAATTCTAAAACTTTAAATAAATATATGAAGTCCTGTGATTTTAACATTTAAAGATTTTAGTTTAAAGACTGGAAAAAGCAGAATATTTAGTGGTCTTATAACTGAATAATGTTTTATCAACAAACTTTAAATGTATGGCTTTGAATATATTACTGTTTTGTTTATGAATGATTATAACAAAGATTTCATATACAGTTTCCCTTCACAACAAAAAGTTAATTATAATTTAACCCTGGGACATCGACTAGACAACCTCCTATGGTCCTTTGAGTGTCAGTCATTCACACACTTCCTCCATTTTTCCTTCACAGTGAATGATGCCATTAGTAAATTTAGCTTTTGCATTCTCTCTCCACTCCTAATTTCATTATTATAGAAGATTTTACCTGTTGAGTGATTAAAATCTCAGAGACTAAAAATAATCTTTGCTTTGTCGTAGGTTCCATAACGACATTCTAAAATTAGAAAATATTTTTAAAGTATATTAGCTTTTCCCCATCAGAACAGTGTCACTGGTTTTCAAGTACTGGTCTATGATATCTAATTTAATGATTATGTGAGACTCTGGTCCAGGTCCTTACATAAATTTGCTGTATAGTATGTTTAAGGTCTTCCTTACCGTCTACTATCACAGAAGGACCAGTGGAATATTCAGGCTGTCTATCTGTTAGCCCTGTCTTCATAACCAGCCTGCCTTCTTTTTAGATCACATGTTTTGCTAATGGTATCCTTTCTTCCTTTTCAATTTGAAGTACTTTATTTGCTTTTACTCACCATGTGCATTGCCATTGCCCTCTGTATGATACTCTTTTTCAATTCATCTGGTATTTCTATATATATTATGACTATGTAACATTAAAATAATAGGCCCTTGTTTTGGAAAGGCGTTTGGAGTCATTAAAGTAGTTTTATAATTTCCTTGAAGGCAGTCCAATCTGTTGCTTTCCTCCCATTTAGTTTTGGAACCCAATTTATACTTTGTATGTGCAATTTAAATGCAATTCTGGATACTTCCTAGACCTTGTTGTTTGTTAATTACTGGGCATTTGTTGAAAATGTAAAGTTAAGTCTTTATTATACAAAAATTATCAGGGTGTCTAGGTGGCACAGTGGATAAAGCACCAGCCCTGGAGTCAGGAGTACCTGGGTTCAAATCCGGTCTCAGACCCTTAATAATTACCTAGCTGTGTGGCCTTGGGCAAGACACTTAACCCCATTTGCCTTGCAAAAACCTAAAAAAAAAAAAATTATCACTCGCAGGCCATGTTGGGATTCTCAAGTTTCATGTATATATATGAAATATATATGTGTACATACATATATATGTGTGTGTATATATATATATATACATATATATATATATAAATAAAATTAAGGGTGAAGTCACTTATTCAGTGAGATGCAAGTAGAATTCATATCTTGACTCTTTTGGAAACCTTTTTAAATATAACTAGCATTGCAATTTATTAAGAGTTGAATTCTGTTATACAGAGAATTTATCACACAGTTAACTTTAAATTTATAAACAATCTTTTGGTTGCAAAAGATGATAAAAGCTGATATGTTCAGTAATCCAAATTGCTCCTTTTTTTTACTGTGAAACATTAGAATATGTCTTCTGAAGCTAGAGATTTAAAGAAAATGCTCCCTCTCTTTTGAATTTTTTTGGCTTGAATTGGGATAAGAATTAGACTTGTAATGTCACTGATATGGGGAAGTCTAGTGTGGGCCTGAGAAGCAGGACTTGAATTGAGGTTCTCCTGGTTCTCCTATTGAATTGGTGGTGCTCCCCCCAACCCTAGTCAAACAGAATTAATCAGACACCTGGAATCAGAATCTGATAGACCTGTCAGCTCACAGTTTCCTAAGGGACTCTGTGTCACCTAGGATACAGCTGTCATGATCTGCCCGTGAAAGCCAAGGCCCTGAGGAAGCCCATTTTCTGATTATAGTGTGTATTAGATTTATTCTTGGCAGGTCAGCCATTCTCAAACAAGAGCTTAGAACTTTACTGCTTCTCTCAACTACAGTTAAGACTATTGTTCTGAGAGTATTTTCTTCCATTATATTATGAAAATTTCATCCTAGGGTTTTGGTTTTAGAGAGAAGTCATTCTTGGACCATGATTTCACTAGTGTAGGAAACTTCAGGGGAGCAACATCCTATAATAATGCAAATTGGCACATTTTTTGCAACAGATTCTTAGAGCTACTTGGGCCACAGGGTCACACAACTACTATATGTCGGGGGTAGGCCTGAAAGCTAACTCTTCTGGACTCCAAGACCAGTTAGCTCTTTATCCATTACATCACACTCCCTCCTTTTATTTCTGTGTTCTATGATATGTGACAAGCTTTTTGAAATGACATTTATGAACCTTTTATAACACATTTTAAATATTTATCCAACTCTTCTAATTAGCCAAATATAAATTTGTTTCAGAGAACTCTGCACTAAGCTTTATAGCATGAGCTGGGGAAATACACAGAGCTGGCAAGAATTTGATCGATTCTGTGAATATAATCCTGTAGAAGTTTCCATGCTGACCTGTTTAGCAGACGTCCGAGAACCTTGTCAGTTGGGCTGTAGAAACCTTTCTTACTGCACTAATTTTAACAACAGGTAGGAAAGAAGGTTGTAGTTTTTTAAGGAATTCTCAAATTTTCAATGAAAATATACTTTTGGTACAAATTTGTTTTGTTGGTAGAATGAGCTAAAAAAAATACCTTTAGCCTGGCTGAATTCTTATTTGGTCATAAAATACTCCTTTTGATTTCCTCTTAAGACTGAAATGGTAAATCAAAATGGTAAAGGGTTCAAAATGATAAATCAGTTTTCAATTAGGAAATATAAGTAAAATTTCTAAAACATAGAAAATGCATCATCAAGATATTAAAAAGATTTAACACTGAGAATTTAAATGTAATATGACATGATTGTGCATGTGCAACCTATACCAGATTACTTGCTGCTATCTTGAGGAGGGAAAAATTTTCCAAGAATGAATGTTTAAAGTTATTTTATATGTAATTGGGAAAAAATTAAAATATTAAGATTTAAAAAAAATAAAATGAGGAAACTGAAAAAAAAATATTATGATACAGTCATTTGTTCCAAGCTGTAAACCATGACATTTTTTGTAACAAGTTTTTGAATCCATATGTAAATCTATAAATAAGCAATCATTCCTTTTTAGGCAGAATTAACATTGTCTCACACATTACTGTTTTCATCTATGTATAGTTGTGATTAATGATGTTATAATTTCATTTTAAAATGATACTGAATTTATAGGAATTTTTTGTCATGTATTTTCTCAGTTGATAAATCAGTATATTTTAATTTTATTTACTTTAGGATGACACATTTTGTACTCTTAAAATTACTTGGAGTAAGTGTAGTCTACTATTTTTATAGCTGGTATTGTGCCCCAGGTCACTCAGCTAGAAGTTATCAAGTGTCTGGGTTGGTTTTGAACTCAGGTCCTCCTTACTGCAGGACCTGACTCCTTTGTAAGGTCCTAGAAATTATTTTGTGAACTTTTTAAAAAAATTGGATCATGTCATGTCAACTAAGGAATATTTTAGTAAGTTGAAGTTAAAGTTTCATATTATTTGGTTTGATTTTTCTTTTGGGGAGTTCAAGTGATTTTCCATTGACTTAAAATTCACTTTTCAGTGTTGCAAGGTATACTTGCACTGATATTGCTGTAATGTGCCATGACCTTTGGTTGGAAAGAACACCACTGTCACCACATGTGACTTTTTCATTTCAGACCAACAGAGCTTTTCAGGAGCTGTAATGCTCAGTCAGACCAAGGGGCCATGAATGACATGAAGCTATGGGAAAAAGGAAGCATAAAAATGCCATTTATAAACATACCTGTTCTGGACATTAAAAAATGTCAACCTGAAATGTGGAAAGCAATTGCCTGCTCCTTGCAGATTAAACCTTGTCATAGTAAATCCAGAGGAAGCATTATTTGCAAGTAAGTCTTTTTAAATAATATTAACATTACAGTTTGGGATCATAGTGTTAATTATTTAAATAATTATGACTATAGTAAAAACTTAACTTCCACTAAAGCACTTTAAGGATCCATGATTTCATCTTTAGAGAAATTCCTTCCCTGACATAGATTGCAACTCTTCTGAGCTTTAATGATTTTTGTGAGTGACTGCATTGAAAAATATACTTTGCAGGGGCATCCTTTTCATATTAAACTTCTCCAAACTGTGGATGATAGTGATATCATTTGATGGTAATAGTTCAGACAGCCAGTCCTTTAGACATTCACCCTCATGGAGCTGCACCTTAAGACATATTGAGGTAGATGTAAATACTATGATTTTGTGCATCGTGTTTTTCTCTTCAGGTCTGATTGTATAGAGATTCTTAAGAAATGTGGAGATCAAAATAAGTTTCCTGAAGACCATACAGCTGAAAGCATTTGTGAGCTTCTATCTCCTACAGATGACTTGGAGAACTGTATACCTTTAGATACATATCTTAGTAAGTAACATTTCTATATGAGAATTCAAATATGCTTTATTTGTTTATTTCTGGTGATATTTATTTTTAGCAAGCCTCCTTTATGTGACACAAAATAATTTCACGAAAAAATCCTGATTATAAATTCTAATTTGTTGTTCTTAGTATTTTAGGCATGCCATTACTACCAATATAATCAGAAAGAAATATCGTGTGTTTCTCTTTTAGTATTAGATTTCTTGGTTTGATTCTTGGTAGATCAGGATAAAAGTAAGAATCCCTTGTCTAAGAGAAATTATATATTCTCTAGGCAAGGCATCTTGGCCATAGATTTCTATTAATGACTCCTGTTGTCTTAATAGCTTTTGTTATTAAATTAGAGATTTGTTATACCATAACAATATTTTGGATCCCTAATATAATTCAATCATACTTTGAAGAAATGAAAACTTTTAAAATCAAATTTAAAAAAATTAATAAAATACCAAACATAAAGGTGCAACAAACTTCAAACAACCTCAATATCTGAAAATTCAGATTTTCAGACAAATTAGTCTTCCTTCACACTTTTTCCCCCTTTCATGCATTTGACATTAGAAACAAATTGGAATAGTTGATTGTTGACCTATCTAGGCTTGCCTATTACCAGTTTTGTCATTCATGCATACCTTCTCCCTATGATCAGGACAGGCTTTGAACATTTCTGCCTGCCAGAATCCCCCTTCCTTCCCAGTTCATTTCAAGTGTGATTTCTTCTATGAAATCTTTCCTGATTTTCTCAGTTATGAGTGTTCTGTTCATCATATTTTCTAATGGAACTTTGGCTACAGTTCTACTTTGTTCTGATGATATTTTACATAACTTAAAATTATATTTATATACATTTTATATTTCAGGAACTATATTATTTTATAAACTGTAAGTCTCCAGTATCTTGCATAGTGCCTTAGATGTGAAGTGAGTTGCTTGATGAAATAAATAAACTTTTTATTTCCTTCACATTTTAGTTCCTTCACAAAAGAATTATTTATTTTTAAGTGGTTAACAGTAATCATTAAAACATGATTTCGTACACTAAAATTAAACTTACATTTTTTTCTAGACACATGTTCATTACACAAAGTAGTCCTATAATACTACAGGCTTTAAATAACTATTTACGTAAAGCTGCTATAAAAAGAAAAAACAAGGGGGGGAAAGTAGTATCTTACCACTTAGCTTAGAGAAATCAATTTTTTGTTATAGTCACAGATAAATATACAGACAATTCTTTTTATGTAAATTCACATTGCAAATTTAACTTTGTGAAGAATTCTGAAAAAAATCCACAATCCAAAAAACCTATGCTAACTGTACCATATTGTAAAGTTCCACTCCTCCCCCTCTGCTCAGTAGTACCTATTCTCACAATCTTCCTACCTCACCCCACCAAAAAAAGAAAACAACAACAAAGATCTCAGTGAAAGCAGAACAGACATGTCAAAAGAATGCCACCATTGCCAGGTGCCATCCAGCACCTAGAGAGGAGACTTTTTCCATGCTCTGCCTACCTGCCTATATGTCCACCTCATGTGTCTGACTGACTTGTGCTTGGTATATTCCTCCCTGCCTTTAGGCCAGTCAGGCCGCCCCATGTGAATGGCCCTGGCCCCAATGTGTTCCTCTTCTTGCTGTCTTCTGTGTCCCCAGCCCCAACATGTCCTTGAATCATGAGTCTCCATGGGCAGGTAACCCTCTTCCTTCCTTTCTTACCTCCCTCTCTTCCCCAGGTCTGCTGGCACACTTACATTATATAAAAATTGCTTTACCTAGAGGTTTGTTTATTATAAAGCAAGAACTATTTGTATAAAATAAACTATTGAAAATCTTTAGTTCTGCCTTTTGATTTAGTGTGTATCACGAGTATCAGAATATTATTAAGTAGATCAAAATTAAATTCCTTTCAAAAAGTTAACTTTTCATTATTAATAAATATTTCTTTTTTTTGTAGTTTTTTTTTTTCAAGGCAATGGGGTTAAGTGGCTTGCCCAAGGCCACACAACTAGGTAATTATTAAGTTTCTGAGGCCGGATTTGAACTCAGGTACTCCTGACTCCAAGGCCAGTGCTCTATCCACTGCACCACCTAGCTGCCCCTTAATAAATATTTCTTAACTGGAAACATCTTGTTCTGAACCCTCACAATTTGAATGATCCTAGCAACTAAAATCTTAGGTTTCTACATTTGGTATTCACTAATTCTCTGCAGATACCCAAAACCCTCTCTGTCTATAATACCATTATTTTTAAATATAACTAGGGCTGACAGGGGAAGTAACTGCTGTGAAAAACTTTTGATTTTTTCAAAATGAACATGTACTGAATTTAGGGATGAGGGAAGGTATTCCTTTGAGCTCCTAAATTCTATGAGGAATACTGTACTGAAGAATGAATTTATTACATATGAATTTTAGAATTACATTGAGTACATTGCAATCAAAGGACCTTAAACTTTGTGTGTGTGTGTGTGTGTGTGTGTGTTTGTGTGTGTGTTTATGTGTAATGTAATTTATATGGAAAATTGCTAGACTGAAATTAAAATTTGACAGAGAAGCAGAAACAATCTCTTTAGATAAGATACATATGTTTGTATTTTATGTATGTGGAAGTTTTGATTTGATTGAGTCTATCATCCCATCTCACATAAAGTCACCAACCAAACACTGTCTCCAGTATTTTTAACATTTGAGTGTGTTTTTCTTAAATCATTCAGTCGAAAGCATTAAACTAATGAACACTTTGTGAGTTTGACTGGTTCAGAAACCATCATCAGTCACAAATCAGGGCATTGCTTTGGAGTTCCCCTCTTAGAGACTTTAGTTTACTGCCTTTGACTAAAGGATTCGATAAAGACCTTCTCAACTGTTAAAGATACCAGAAGCAGAGTGTTTTGTTAGTGACTTTAAGTGAAGAGGGTTAATTATATGAATAGCAGTTAACCCTCACCCTTATAGACTGTGATGGGTAAGAGTTGTATGGCCTGTCTGTACTTAGAGCCAGGAAGATTTGGATTCATGCCTTCTCCTGATGCCTTGGCCATATGACTGTGTTTCTCTCTCTCTCTCTCTCTCTCTCTCTCTCTCAGAATCCATTGCCTCTGGGATAAGATAACAATCACTAGGTCTACAGTCTGGCTTCTCTTCATTCCACATATTCCCCATCATGAATGTCATTTGCCTTCTCCAAACTCTCACGAATGTCATTTGCCTTCTCCAAACTCTCCGAATTTGCACAAAGTGCCCTTATGCTCAAAAGTATATCACCCCTTCACTTCTGCTTCCTAGAATCCTTACCTTCCTTTAGCTGCCACCTTCTTGTTAATGTTCCTTCCTTAAATTGCCTTTTATTTCTTAGTGTAGTTTCTTCAGTGTATCCCTAATGGAATATGAGCATCTTGATATAAGCGATGCTTATTTTTGACTTTGAATTCCTGTGGCCTGGCACCATAATCTACCATATTTTTATTTGAGCCAGACCTTCACTTAATTAAAAAATCCCCTTAACCTACTCTGAAATTTATAACTTTAGAGGATTGACGAAGTGTTTTGCCAGTCTATGATAGAGGCAGAATTTGAACCCAGGTCTTTGGACCCAGGCTCTCTAACCAGTCTAAAAGTGATCAAAGTAAGTAGGAATCAAAAAGACAAATAAAGTGATTGGTTCCCCACCCACCCAAACATTTAAAAAAAATCAGTCAGTGAACATAAATATGTGCATTTAAAATGCAATTAATGTTTAAATTAGTTTTGCACACAGTAAGAAGTTTAATAAATGACTATTGAATTGAATTGATTATGGCACTGGACTCTGAGTCAACATGATTAAACATGTTTCAGAAAAACAAGACATGGAATTAGTGAAAGGAGTAGTACTTAGCTTGTGAGCACATGGTAGGAAGGCTAGCTGCTGTTGGCTCCCCTTTCTAAGAGGATGTCTCTAGGGTGTCTAGAGAAGGTGACACAAAGTTTGCATCTTTGATCACCTATTCCCTGGTGCATTTCTATTGATGACCATGAAAGAAAAAAAATCAAATATATAAAACCAGATAGGCAAAATCCAGATACAGACTAGTAAATTGATCTATCCATTTAGAGGCTAAATACTGTGAAAGGGGTTTTTGTAATTGTAAATTATTTGAATTTCACATGAATGTTCTGTATATACTATATTTCAACAGCCTAATTGCCACTTTAGCATACTGAGTACAATTCAACAAACATTTATTAAGTACCTATGGTTAACACATAATACACAAATTGTGTATTGTACTATAAGATGCTATGCTTTGATAAGCACCTTAGAGAGGTACAAAACAAATTCTCTTTGATGTCCAAAAGAAATAAGAAGGAACCATCAAGAGGGGATTAGCTTCCTGGGGAAGGTAGCATTTGAACTGAACTTAAAATTATAGGCCCAGTAGGGGGCAAGACACATTAGCATCTGCTGCATCACCAAACTTTATCATCTAACTTATATTGAATAAGGGACATGGTAGAATGACATTAGTCTTTTGCAAGCCAAAGTCACTAATGAACTAAAAAGTCAAGCCAAGTGCTCTATTATACTTATTACCTTATTTTTTTATTTAAAATAGCACTCAAAATTCATAGGGCTCCATTATTCTTCTAAGTCATTTAAACTATCTGCTATTGACTTTTCAGGGCCAAGTTCCTTAGACAGCATTGTAGAAGATGTTACTCATCCCTGTAACCCAAATCCTTGTCCTGCTAATGAATTATGTGAGGTGAATAGAAAAGGATGCCAGTCTGGTGATCCATGTCTTCCTTATTTTTGTGTTCAAGGTAAGTACTATATGTTTATTCTTCAGATTTTATATTTTAAACTAAATCATAGATGACAGGACTTCCTTCGAAAAGCTTTTTTAAATATACTTTCCTTGAAATTTGCTTTCCCTCTCTTATATTCTTAATATCTCTTTGTTATTCTATCTCTGAAGTTCTTTTTTTAAAGTCTAAATGATAAAATGACTAATATGGAAATGTTTTATATGATTACACTTTGTATAACATATCTGATTGCTTACTGTCTCAGGGAGGGAGGGAGGGAAATAGAATTTGGAACTCAAAACTTTTAAAAGTTGTTTTAACATGTAATTGAGGGTAAATAAAATATATATTCTTAAAAATCTGAGTGATCATATCATCAACATAATCTGTTCTCTTCATAAAATCAGTATTGAATAAAATAATACAAAACCTGCTCAGTAGAATTTTTTCCAGCTAATATTTCTTTGACTGCTTTAAGACTATTTGTTTATTGCACTGTTTTCTTCATTTTGTCCATTTCCTTTCTTTAAAAAAAATTTCTTCCCACTTATATCTTTTTCTCTGCTATGTTAGTATAATCATCTGCAAAATAAATAAAGTGGATCTCCAGAAGTAGCATCATTAAACCAGGAATGAAATCCTTTTCTTAATTATGTCTGAAAGGATAATCCTAAGGAGACAGTGTAGTTTCATATAAAGAGCACAGGACTAGAATCACAGGACCTATGTTCAGATCCCACCTGTATTTCTCCCTGAGTAACTTTGAAACAAATCCTAGTTTCCTTGAACATAAAGTGATGATGTTAGACTTACTTATTTCAAATAAGCTTTCTAGCTTGATATCCAATACAAGATCTGATTCAGTAAAAAAGGTCAACAGATTTGGAGTCGGAGAATTGGGTTCATATATCCCCTCTGTCACTTACTGTGCAACTTTACCTGTGTGACCTAGGAAAGTCATCTAATCTTGCTGGGATTCATTTTCCTTATCTGTAAAATGAGTTGGACTAAATGGTCTGTAAAGTCCCTTGTAATTCTAAAACTATAATCCTGTGATTAATTTATATACACTAGATAAGCTATGGAATCATGATAAAACTATTCAAGATTATGAATTAGTAGACATTTTTATTTTATATTATTTTCTAAACTTCAGGGAAGCACAGGTCTTTTAGGGGTGAATCTGTTTTCAGAATTCTTTTGACTCATACATCTAATTTAATTGAAAAGTTTATTTTTTGAAAACCAAGAAAGCCACTTTGAGATAGGAAAGTGTGTATATTTATATGCATATGCACATAGACATGTATAGACCTGAGAACTTTTCATTATTCTTAATCCTACCCAAATATTTGCACTCATTAAATAATTTTAAGTTCTATTACTAAATATTTTTCCATGCTTGCTTTTCAAATATTTGAAATTTGTAGACAGTTCTTTATGTAAAAATTCATTGAAATTTCAGCTTTATATTAAAAAGGTCAAAAAAATCCACATTGCAAAAAAAACACCCATGTTAAATTTACTATACAGTATTCTGCTCTCTCTCTGTTCTTGCCCCTCAGTTTGTCACTCTGCAGCCTCCCACAGCCCCTGCCAAAAAATAATCTTAAATCCTCCAAGTGAAATTAGAATGAATTGTGTAGAGAAACTGTGTACTTCCACTGAATTGGGGGTTTGGTTTGTGACCTCCAGTAACAAGAGAAGCACCTCCTGTCCATATGTCTGTGTTCTGTCTGGGTACCGTATCTGTCCTTGGTTCCAGCATGTTTCCTGTTCTCTTCTGTGTCCATGTCAAGCTTTCCCATGTCTGCCCCACAAAGGTTTTTCCTCTTGGTTCTGAACAGACTTCCACATGACTAGTCCTGGCCCCTGTGTGTTCCTTCTCCCATTCTCCCTTTTCTGCCCTTGGCTCCCACAAGGCCTTGAACTGTGTACTAGTCCCCTCCCTCCACAGGCAAGTGGCCCCCTTTAGGCAAATTCACAGTACATAAAAATCACTTTTTATAGAGGTCTGTTGAACAGTCTACTTACGTAAAGTGTCAGTAGTACTTTTAAATCTTTGAATCTTCCCCCAAAATGTAGAGAATATGTATGTTTGCACAGGGTTAGAACTAAACTACAGTAATTTTTTTAATAACTCTTAGCTGTTACCTAGTAATATGCAGTTTATCTTAAGGGGGCCTACATAATTCTACTCCTAGCCTTATACCCCAAAGAAGTCAAAGATAGAAACAAACCTCTATTATGTACCCCAAATTCTAATATATACCAATGCTGTCATGACTATTGAATCATTCTTTGTGGCAGCTAATAACTAGAAACAAAATAGATAACATATCAATTGAGGAATGGTTCCCCCCCAAAACATAGTATATTAGTTTCTTGGAATAATATTATACAGTATAAAATAGAAAATATGGAGAATTTATAGATTTATAGAAAGACTTGCATGAATTGATACAGAGCAAAATAAGCTCAGCTTCTTCATGTTCAAAATGAGGGCATTGGACTCTAGCTGGCCTCTAAGATCCCTTTGAATCTCTGACCCTTTGTTCCTGAGCAGAACCCACAGAATGATATACACATGACTCTCAAAAGTCAATAGTTCAGGTGCAGCTAGGTGATGCAGTGAATAGAGCACTGGCCCTGGAGTCCGGAGTATCTGAGTTCAAATTTGACCTCAGACACTTAATAATTACCTAGCTGTGTGACCTTGGGCAAGTCATTTAACCCCATTGCCTTGCAAAAACCTAAAAAAAAATTGGGGGCAGCTAGGTGGCATAGTGGATAAAGCACCAGCCTTGGAGTTAGGAGTGCCTGGGTTCAAATCCGGTCTCAGACACTTAATAATTACCTAGCTGTGTAGCCTTGGGCAAGCCACAAAACCCCATTTGCCTTGCAAAAACAAAAAAAAATTTTAAGTCAATTGTTCAAAAGTCAGTCTAAGTAATTTAAAAGCTATTGAAGATAGTCGAGTCAGAGAGACATGAAATACTGTTATTTTTTTATTTTTTATTATTTAAGACAGTGGGGTTTTTAAGTGATTTGCCCAAGGTTACACAGCTAAGCAATTATTAAGTGTCTGAGGCTGGATTTGAACTCAGGTCCTCCCAACTCCAGCGCTCTATCCACTGTGCCACCTAACTGCCCCCATGAAGTACTGTTATAACAAAATGCTGAATAGCTACTCAGTCATTATAATCTGATATTTTTGCTTAATGGATATTCTTTGTCACAAAAGAGAGTTCAGTTGCAGGGTTGGGGAAGTAGAACATATTTTCCCCCAGAAATAACTACAATGTAAATACAGAATATATCAATAAAATATATTAAGATTAAATTAATTTGAGTGGAATAGAAGAGACATTCTTGACTAAGGACATTAAAGCAAATATCCTAGGCCAAAAAAATTGTGAATATTCCTTATAATCCATATAGAATATAAAAGATCTATTTTGGATAAATGTTTTACTCATCATAGAACAGTCACTCCTTTTTTTTAATTAGTTAATTTTTCTTTGCATAGGTTGCAAATTAGGAGAAGCTTCAGATTTCATTGTCCGACAAGGAACACTTATCCAGGTACCATCATCTTCAGGAGAAGTTGGTTGTTATAAAATTTGTACTTGTGGACAAAGTGGACTTTTAGAAAACTGTATGGAAATGCATTGTGTAGACCTGCAGAAGTCTTGTATTGTTGGAGGGAAAAGAAAAAGTGAGTGTTATATGTGTTTCGTAATTACAAAGACTTAGGCTAGATTAAAAATAAGTCAAATGAAAAGGTTTTTTAATTGATATGGTAGTGAATGAAATCTGTACCTGACAGTGTCCCAGAAGAGATTATAGCTATTCTGTAAACCAACTATTTCATATTCTGTTCTTTTCCCAAATCAAATATAATGATGTCCTATTTGGCAGAAGTTATAAGGAAAATGAATTTTAAACATTAAGTTTTTGGGTGCTGAGGCACCGTGGGCCTGCAGAATAGAACCAATTTAACTTCATATGAACAATAAAAAATAGCATTTGAGCATTTGAGAACTTCCATTTAATTCTATATTTTGAAACAGTATTATATATTTCTTAAACATATGACATGTTTCTGCATTTATGATTCCACATTTTCATTCTTTTCTCTAAGGCCATGGAACATCTTTTAACATAGACTGCAATGTCTGTTCTTGTTTTGCTGGCAACTTGATATGCTCTACCCGCTTATGCCTAAATGAACACAGCTCAGAAGATGATCGCCACACATTTACAGGTAATCATTTCAAATCACAAGAAACACTAATCCTTCAGATATTTTTGGAAAGGGTTGTTTTTTCTCCCTTATGGAAGTTACTCCTGAAATTTTGGTGATCAGGTAATGAATATTAGTCATTTTAAAATATCAGATAATATTAAAAACATTTGACTAATGAATGTGAGGACAAATAAATATAGGAAAAGAAATGGAATCTAAGCTACTTAACTTAGTTAAATGTCTGTTTCTTCATTTATAAAGTGATGTAGTTGTGTTCTCTCAGACTTCTTTTACTCTATAAATTTCCAGGAGACATGGTAGAGGTACATAAATGATTGAACTAATTTTAGTTAAGTCACACCAGTGTCCTTAGTTGAGGAACTACTAATATGTGATCACTAAAGGGCTAATCATTAATCAAGCTACTTTAGTGGCCTTTGTGCTTGAAATTTTTTTCAACCCCTGAAGACCATTATGCAGATTCACTAAACAAGGAAGATTTTCATCCATTATCAACAACCTAAGTAAGCATGGGGTGTTTGACTCCACATGGGTTTTGTTGGTAAAGATACTGGAGTGACTTGTATTTCCTTCTCCAGCTCATCTTATAGAGAAGGAAACTGAGACAAACAGGGTTAAGTAACTTGCTTAGAATCACACAGCCAGTAAGTTTTTGAGACTAGGTCCGGGCCGGTACTCTATTCACTGTGCTCTGCCCCAAAAGACAAGTAGGGAACCTAATTTGCAGTTTTTCTTTCTTCCCTAGAGGTGGCAGCAGAGATAAGCCAAGATTCTAGAATGCCTTGCCTTTGCCTAATTTCAAAATCAGTATAGTCACCGTGTTTCACATTCCTCGACTTTACTCATCTCATTGCCACTTAAGCTGTGGGCAGACCAATTCCCAAGAACTCTACTCTGCTTTATATCACTATTTATGACCTCAGTGTCCTCATCCAGAGAAAAGAGGGGTAAACCAAATAATCTCTAAAGGTCTAAAAATTTGATTCATCTCAAGTGGTACTGTGTTTTAGAGAGAACATAAAGCAAAGAGGATTATATAAGCTCCTTGAGAAGAAATTATTATTGCTAATATTGCTAAAAGCATTAGTAGTAAAATGGAGTCTATTCAAATCTTCAAGTGTCAAGTCTAAGATTTTAAACACCTTTCAGTCCACATGAAGAACCAGGAAATTTCACATTAGCCAAAGCTTTGTCATTATACTGAGGAAATTCAATAGCAGCACTATGTCCCCAGCCCCCCAAAAAAAGGAACTAGAAAAAAGGAGGATAAAAGGGAGAAGCAGCTGTTGAAAATCTTGAAGAAGGAATGCTAACTAATTCTCCATCTCCATCCCAGCCAGTAGCAAGTGTTGCCTGCTCTTTTGTTAGCTCCAACCTTAACTGTCATTATGATGGTTATTTTAAAATGGGGACAAACAAGGATTTTTGAAAGGGAGAATATTTTCCAGAATTTTCTAAATCACAGCATTTGTGAAAAATATGCAAGTAAATGTGATGCATGTAATCTTATTGTTTTCAGGTCTTCCATGTAACTGTGCAGATCAGTTTGTCCCTGTGTGTGGACAGAATGGACGTACTTATCCAAGTGCATGCATTGCACGATGTGTCGGTCTTCAGGACCATCAGTTTGAATTTGGATCATGTGTCTCTAAGGATCCATGTAATCCTAATCCCTGTCAAAAATCTCAAAGGTACTTCCTAAACTTCATGTTATGTTTTTCAGACAATTGCTCTTAATAAGTAGCACATTATACAGTGAAACTTTATTGTTCCAAGACTTCATTTTTAGGAAAGAGAATTAAGAAGTTTGTGGAGAAACATGCTGATACATGTTCTTTGACCCATCCAATCTGGGAAAGTGTAATTTAAGCAGGATTTAATGATTTTTATATTCAATAGACAAAAGTCATTTATTCATTTTGACCATTCTAGAGTTTGGTTTCCTTTGAGACACCTGGGATTTGAATTCTTGTTAGTTCACTGAAACTCCTAAGAGTCTTCATTAGATCTTATCACAATAATACTATTGGTTTCTTATCAAGATTTAGAATTTAAACAATTATATATCAATCGTGAAAGGTTTTTTCCTATTTATTGTCAGACTTTTTCATATATTAAAAGGTGACAGAGAATTGACCAGTCATTTGAAAAATAATACCTTAACTCTGAACCAGAAAAACATTATAAAGAAAAAAATCAAATTGTTTGACAAACCTTCCCTATCCATATACTATCCCCAACTCTCTTTCTATACTTTCCCCTAATTACAGTCTAGACTTTGTTTAAATTTTCATATTAAATTCCTGACAAACATCCCTCCCTATTGTTAATCAATGTAAGCAGTACTAAGTACTTTTCTTTGTAATAATTTTGAAATCATTCTTTAGATTCTCTGGAACTAAACTATTAACTCACACTACTATAATTTACAAATCCAAATTATATCACAAAAAATTACTGTTTATAAGGCAGTTTGTGGGTTTTTAGATAAATAATGATTAAATTAACTTAGGTAATTTTTCCTTAAAATTTAAATTTTGAGATTCCATTTTTTCATTTTTTGAATTTAAATTTTCCTATAATATATAATGCTTATTGCCAGAACACTGGCCATCATGTGATGAGTTATTTTGATCATAACAAAAATTGAATTCACTGATTCAATAAATATTTAAGAAATGCCAGCTTGTACCAGGACTTAGGAATATAAATACAGAAATGAAAATAGCCTCTGCCCTCAAAGAGATTGCCTTCTATTTGTGAGAAGCAATATATAAACAGATCAATATATAAAAAATATATCGAAAGGATTTGAAGGACTGAGTGCAAGTCAAAAGGTTGTCGTGTGACCTAAGCTTGAAGGGAGCCAAGAGTTCCAAGAAAAGGAGATAAGGAGAGAAAACATTCCAAGTAGAGGGGAACAATCTTAACAGACACAAACATAAACACTCATTAAGTACCTACTGTGTGCAAGCACTATGCTAAAGTTGAGGAGATACAAAAAAGAGGCAAAAAAACAGCCCCTTCTCTTAAGGAGCTCAAAATATAATGGGAGGAGCAGTCTGAAAACAAATATGTACCAAGTGAACTAATTACAAAATAAATGGGAAATAAATAATTTAAAAAGCAAAGGCATTGAATTAATATGGATTAGAGAAAACATCCTAAAGGGGAAATTTTAGTTAGGACTTAAAGGAAAGTTGGAAGGTCAGTTGGCAGCAGAGGAGAGAGAACACTTCAAACATGGGCAACAGTCGGAGAAAATGCCTAAAGCCAAGGGATGACGTGTCTTATTCATGGAACAGCCAGAAAACCAGTATCACTGATCCTGAAGGTGATAGGGAACCACAGGAGTTTATTGAGTAGAGAGAGTAATATTGTAGGACCTGTGCTATAGGAAAATCAATTTGGTGGCTGAATGAAGGATGGATTTGAGTGGGAAAAGATTTGAGGCATGCAGACCCTGAGCAGGTTATTGTGGTAGAGCAGTGTCAGAGAAGAGAAAGAGGCTTGAGAGATGTCTTACACAAAAGTAGAACATGAAATATTATAGAGAAAATAAGAGAATTTGACCAGAATGTGGAATTCTTGCGTGCAGTAATATCTAATCTGTCTGGAAAGATGTCTGGCATCAGTCATTGTAGAGTTATGTTATGAAAGAAGAATCAGGGTGGCGGCACAGTGGATAGAGCACTGGCCTTGGGGTCAGGAGTACCTGAATTCAAATCCGGCCTCAGACACTTAACAATTACCTAGCTGTGTGGCCTTGGGCAAGCCACTTAACCCCATTGCCTTGAAAAATCTAAAAAATATTTTTAAAAAATGAAAGAAGAATCAGAACAAAAGGGAAAAAACAAAAGAAATTTAAAAAATTGAAAATAGTATGCTTTTGTATTCAGACTCCATTGTTACTTCTCTGAGTGTGATTGGTATTTTCCATCACAATTCCTTTAGAATTATCTTTGATCTTTTTTACTGCTAAAATGAGCAAGTCCATCATAGTTGATCATCATACAATGTTGCTGTTAATAACACTGAAACTTCTTGAGCAAGGGATATTAGACCAGTGGAGAAGATGGACTGAAATGAAGAGACATTGGTGAGAGAGATGGTTAGGAGGCTATTACAATGTGCCAGATGTTGGAGACTTGACACAGAGTGATGACTGTGTGAATAAAGGGGAAAAGAGGGAAGTTGTAGAGGTACAATATTCAGAAACCAATATGATAGGCAAGGTAAGAGAGAGTGAAAAGTCAATATTAACTCCGATGTTATGACTGGACAACTGAAAAGATGATGGTACCTTCATGAGGAACAGGAAAGTTAAGATGAAATGATTTTGGAGGAAATATGATGACTTTAGTTCCAATTTAGATATGCCAAGTTTCAGATGCCAAAGGGAAATACAAGAGATGCCTAGCAGGCAATTAGTGATGAACCACTATAGTTGTATTCATGTAGATTTGAGGATAGGTGTCATCTATATAAAGAGTATAATCAAACACAATGGAACTGATGAAATCACCAAAGGAGAGAGTATAGAGAAAAAATTGCAGAGGGCAAGAACAGAACCTTGAAATTACACCCACAAATAAGAGGTAGCATATGATTGAGATCTAGTTTTAAAAAAAGACTGAGCAGTGGCCAGGCAGGTTGGAGGAATACCAGAGAACATCCAGGTCATGAAAATCCAGGGAAGTAGCCATGAAGGGATGAGTGACCATAAGTCATAAGAGAAGTCAAGAAGGACTGAGAAAAAGCCTTGGTTGTAGGAATTAAGAGTTTGTTGATAACTGTGGAGAATTCAGTTCAGATGAGTTAGTAGAGTCAGAAACCATCTTGTAAGGTAGAGTTGATCAAATATCAGGTACAGTTTGAAGACCTTTGATCTGTGTTGAAGAAGCATTTAATCTCATAGGAGAAATCATAGATCTTTTGAAGTATCAAAGTAAAAAGAATAAAGCTTGACTAAAACTAAACTTTGATAAGTGTGCAAATTATTATTGAGTATCCCAAAAACTATGTATATTGAGTAGGTTCTCTGTAATAAAGATACTTTCTTTTTTATAGATGCATACCAAAACCTCAGGTTTGTCTAACTACTTTTGCTAAATTTGGGTGCAACCAATATGAATGTGTGCCTCGACAACTCAACTGTGACCAGATTCGGGATCCTGTTTGTGACACAGACAATGTAGAACACAACAACCTCTGTATTTTATACCAAAGAGGAAAAAATGTGTCTTACAAAGGCCCCTGTCAGGTACAATTATATGACTTTTCTTTTTTTTTATTATTTTTCTAAATAATATTTTCTAAATGAAAATATTTTTAGAGGCATCAAAGTTCATTCTGGAAGACCTGAGTTCAAACTTGGTCTTAGACAGGGAAGTGATTTGTATCTCAGTTTCCTCCATTATAAAATGCTTTTCAGGGTGGTTGTGAGAATTAGGTGAAATGATACTTTTAAAGCACTTGGCACAGTCTTAGACACATAGTTAAGTGCCTCCCTTCTAGCATCTGCACCTAAATCAAGTTTACAGCCTACTCTTTCAATTCTGACCAAATTTGTGTTTGATTCTTATTTTGCCCTCTGTCCTCCCTACTTTTCCTCTTGGTTCTTCCTGGACAGGATTTTTACTTACATATCCTCACAACCTGAGTCTACCTTGTCTATAGAGTTCTGTTCTCTGCTAGATCCATTAGTTTGCAATTACAGAGCCAACTGCATTTATTTTTTTAATTTTATTTTTTAATTCTCATTTTGTACAAATTTTTTTACATTAATAAAATATTCTTGTTTAAGAGTAAGCAAAATACCCCTCCCCCCATGAATATAGACTTGCTTGGGTGATAAAGTAAAGGGGAGAGTAAAAAAATTAAAATTAAAAAAAAGAATAATAGTAATTAATTGTAGGTATGGCCAGGTGGCGCAATGGACGAAGCACCAGCCCTGGAGCCACGAGCATCCAAGCCCACATTCAGTCCTGTAGACCCAACAATTACCCAGCCGTGTGACATGCAAGCCACCCAATCCCCACTGCCCTGCAAAAACCTAAAAGAAGAAAAGAAAAAAAAAAGACCCAAAATGAAATAGTAATAATAGTAGGGGTGGCTGGGTGGCAGACAGAGCATTGGCCCTTGAGTCAGGAGCACCTGGGTCCAAATCTGGCCTCAGACACCCAAAGATCACCCTGCTATGTGGCCCCAGGCAAGCCATCCAGCCCCATTTGCCCTGCACCCTCCCCCAAATAATAATAATAAAAACTGTGCTTCAGTCTTTGTTCCAACACCAACAACTCTGTCATGGGTGGATCGCATTCTTTATGGTAAGTCCATCGCAAAAGTTACTTCCATATTTTTCTAACGTTGCCATTGCTGATCACAACTCCCTCCTTTCTTATTTCTCCACTACCATTTACTATATTTTCTCTCTCCTTTCACTCTGACTCTGCTGTAGGGTCGCTGAGTGGTGCAGCAGACAGATCCCTGGTCCTGGGGCCAAGAAGCCCTGAGCCCCCATACCACCCCTTAGGCCCAGCATCCACCCAGCCTGGGCAGGCCTTCCAATCCCAGCTGCTTGCAAGAAGTAAAAAAGAAAATGTGTTATATCTGACCACTCTCCCCCTATGGTCCATCCTCTCCTCTTTTATTCACATCCCCACCCCTTCCCCCTGCTCCCCCTCCTTCTTACTCCAGATGTCTATACCCCATTGAGTATATATGCTGTTTCCTCTCCTAGTCAACTCTGATGAGAGCAAAGGTTCCCTCATTCCCCCCTTGCCTCCCCCCTTCCATATCATTGCAATAGCTCATTATAATAATAAAAAAATCTTATTATATGAAATATCTTGGCTTATTCCCCCTCTCCTTTTTCTTTCTCCCATTCCATTTCCCTTTTTTTCTATTGACTCCATTTTTACACCATATTTTATCTTCAAATTCAGCTTTCTCCTGTACTTCAACTATAAAAGCTCTCTCTACCTGCTCTATTAACTGAGAAGGTTCATATGAGTATTATCAGTATCATTTTTCTATGCAGGAATACATGCAGTTCATCCTCATTAAGTCCCTCATATTTCCCTCCTCTCCGCCAATCTCTGTGCTTCACCTGAGTCCTGTATCTGAAGATCAAACCTTCTGTTCAGCTCTGGCCATTCCAAAAGGAACATTTGAAATTCCCCTGGTTCATTGAAAGTCCATCTTTTTTCCCTGGAAGAGGACATTCAGCCTTGCTGGGTAGTTCATTCTTGGCTGCATTGTAAGCTCTTGCCTTCCGGTATATTATATTCCAAGCCCTACGAGCTTCCAATGTAGCTGCTGCTAAGTCCTGTGTGATCCTGACTGGAGCTCCATGATATTTTAACTGTGTCCTTCTGGCTGCTTGTAATATTTTCTCTTTGACTTGGGAGTTCTGGAACTTGGCTATAATATTCCTAGGGGTTGGTTTTTTGGGATCTCTTTCTCGGGGGGATTGGTGGATTCTCTCCATTTCTATTTTGCCCTCTGCTTCTAGAATATCAGGGCAATTTTCCTGTAGTAATTCTTTGAAAATGATGTCAAGGCTCTTTTCCTGATCATGACTTTCAGGTATTCCAATAATTTTTAAATTTTCTTTCCTAAGTCTGTTTTCCATATCAGTTGTTTTTTCAATGAGCTATTTCACATTTTCTTCTAATTTTTCATTTTTTTGGTTTTGAAGTATTGATTCCTGATTTCTGGTAAATTCATCAATCTCCCTGAATTCTATTCTTTGTCTGAAGGATTTATTTTCCTCAGAGAGTTTTCTTATCTCTTTTTTCCATCTGGCCAATTTTGCTTTTTAAGGCATTCTTCTCCTCAATAACTTTTTGAACTGTTTTATCCATTTGACCTAAGCTGGTTTTTAGCATGATATTTTCTTCTGCATTTTTTTGGATTTCCTTGACTAAGCTGCTGACTTCATTTTCATGTTTTTCCTGCATCTCCTTTCTTTTCCCAGTTTTTCTTCCAACTCCTTCATTTGATTTTCAAAGTCTTTTTTGAGCTCTGTCATAGCCTGAACCCAATTTCTGTTTTTCTTGGAGTCTTTAGATGCAGGAGCTTGTACCTCCTCATCTTCAGACTGAGTATTTTGATCCTTCTTGGGCTCATTTGCAAAATATTTCTCAATAGTCTTCCTTTTGTTTCTCTGCTTGCTCATTTTCCCAGCCTGGGCCTGGTTTTGGGGTGCTTCCTGAGCTTTTGGGACACTCCCACAAGGGTCTCAGTGTGTGAGGCTCTGTCCTCCCTCCTGGTCTGTGAATGACCATGTGTGCCCCCCTCTGCCACGGGGCTGAGGTGGGGGGGGGGCCTAGACTGGGATCAGGATCTGAATGCAGTCAGAGCCCCAGAGTCCTGTTCCAGGGGCAGAGGACAGAGCTGGGCAGTCTCTCTCCACTCCCCTCCCTCAGCTCAATGGGCTCATGCCCTGGGGGCTCCTGCTTACTGGCTCCCCCTGCTTCTGTTCTTGGATCAGGGCTGGGGAAAGACCAAGCTGCTCGCTGTGTGCCCTGAGGGCTGGGCTCCACATGCTCGCTCTGGCAGAGGTCCCCCACTGTTCCCCCACTTTGTGCCCGGTGCTCCCCGGGGTGCAGCTCAGGAGACTCACCCTCTGCTGTGAGCCGTGGCTCCCAGCTCCCTGAGGCTGCCTCCAGGAGGCTGAAGTTCTTTTGCTCTGGCGGGCCGCCCCTCCAACCCCGGGGAGCAGAGCCTTTCTGCTCTTTTCCAGGTTACCTTGAGTAGGAGAACTGCCTCAGTGGGTCCCTTTGTGGGTTCTGTCTCTTGAAAGTTTAGTTAGAGTCCTTAGTTTCACGGTTTATCAGAGAGCGCCTAAGACTGGATCCCTTCTTGTCGCCATCTTGGCTGTCCCCCCACAACTGCATTTAAATAAGATTAAAACCACACATTGTGAAAAAGTTCATCATGCTTCTATACATTTTATAAATGTACATCTCAAATGTTTAAACTATAAAATAGCTAAACTAAATACTGCTTTGTTTTTTAACAAAACAATTGTATTTATTGGGCAAAAAAAAGGAAAATACAATATGCCACCATTTGGGATTTAGGCACACTGTCACATCACATTAAATAGCTGGAGCACTTTTTTTTTCTAATCTCCTTGTTTTTTAGCACACAAAGTCTTGACTTTTGTCTAAATCACAAGACTTGGCAAGATCCATGAGAAGTATTTAATTCACAAGGGATTCATGCAGCCCAGTTCAGCTGCTTAAACAAACTTCCCTTCTGCTGCTCTGCATATGATTGTTATCCTGTTTTAAAGTTATCTTGAAGAGGGGCAGCTAGGTTGCGCAGTGGTTAGAGCACCGACCCGGAGTCAAGATAATCTGAGTTCAAATCAGGCCTCAGACACTTAATAATTGCCTAGCTGTGTGACCTTGGCCAAGTCACTTAACCCCATTGCCTTAAATTTAAAAAATTAGAGTAATAAATAAAGTATCTTGAAGTGATTTTGAAGAATTTCTTCTGCATTTCTCCAGTTGTTTTATTCTCAACAGATTACAATAGCCTACCAGTTGCCTGATAGATGTTTACAATACAATGAAATTGAAGTCTTGATAGTAAGAATATAGGATCATAGGATTGAGAACTGGAAGGGATCTTAGAGATCATCTCTTCAGTTCAGTTTCACCTTCTTTTTATACGTTTAAGGAGAATGAGGCCCAAAGTGTTTTTAGTGACTTGCCAGAGGTCATTAGATTTTGAGCTCATCATAAAATCACAGAAGGGACTTCAGAAGTTATGTAGTCCAGCACACACCCATGCAAGAATAACTCTTTATAACACCCTCCAATAATTAGTTTTTGGCCTTACTCAAATCAACATTTTCTCCAATAGTTTAAGTATATAAAGAGTTTTTAATTTATATTTTTATTTTGAGAATTTTATGGAAAAGATACCTACCAATCTACTTGGAAGGGTTTAGATGAAGCCAATTTCAAGGCAACCCCCCATAATTATTATAAGTATTATCAAATTTGTATTAATAATCACCATGTTTGGCATTTAAATTGTGTTTTATGGTTGTAATATGCTTAGTACTTTATTGATTTTGGCTCTACCCATGAAGTAGAGCAAGTTGTTGTTGCTTATCTTTTGTTCTCTAAGAAGACCAAGACACCAGGGAGATGATTTCATGACTTGCAAGTGAATTAGATTTGAGTGAGGGGCTGCTGTGCTCAGTCACCAGCTCACTTTCTCCTCTGGAGGCATCAGGGTGCAATGGCCAGATATGAATCAGGATGACTGGAGATGGCCCTGGATGTGAGGCAATCAGGGTTAAGTGACTTGCCTAAGTTCACACAGCCAGTAAGCATCACATATCTGAGGTCAAATTTGAACTCAGATCCTCCTGACTCCAGGGCTGGTGCTTTATACCCATTGTACAGACAAGGGAACTGAGACCCAGGAAAGTAGAGAGACTGGTTGAACATCATTTAGCTAGTCAAGTAACATTTATAGAATATGGACCCAGGTTTTCTGACTCTTTCTTGCAGAGGCACTGAAATTCCTTTCCCTCCCTACATGTGTTTAAGTCATTTATGTAACAATACCATTTAATCTTATATTAGTTTGATTCTATCTTAACTTTAGAATAGAGCTACCTTAAAACTTGATTCCATTCACAATAACTGAATAGGCATTTTAATTCATAGTGATTATATATAGATATATAAATATATCTATATATGTATAAATATATAGTAACAATTTATGATTTGCTCATCTTATTGTAGTGAATAACTGATGAACCTCAGCAAAAACACCTAATGCATTTTTACATATTAGTTATAATTATATATATATTTTTTAATTCACAGTGGATAGACATATCAACAGAACTAGAGGATATGAAAAAGTAATCTTCCCTGAATGACCCAAGTAGCTATTGTTTGTCCCATTGATAAAATGTAGAATCTCTCTGGAATTTACCTTTGTGCCTTTTATTTTTATCATGAGAAAGAATAAATTCCCTTAGGATCCTATTGGTGCAAGAAGAAGTTTTCACCTAATTAAAGTTAAATGTAAATCTTTTTTTTTTTCTTTCAGTCATTTTGCAAATCAACAAAACCTGTTTGTGGACACAATGGTGAAACTTACAGTAGTGTGTGTGCTGCCTACTCTGAGCGGGTAGCAGTGGACTACTCCGGCCCTTGTCAGGCTGTAGGAGCCCTCTCAGAATATGCCTCTTTCACAGAATGTGCTGCAGTTCAATGTCCTCTCCCAGCAACTGGATGCAAACCAGTCATCTCACCTGGTGAGTGAATAAAGATTTATACATGTTAGTTATTTGCAGTTTAAAATTCAGATTTTTTTCCCTGCAACATTGCAAGGAATCCTGTAAACCAGATCTTTAAAATTTCCTTTTATCTTTTATCTTTAATGTAACAGGTCATATTTATACTTATAGCCCACAGAGATATCTCTGTAAAGCCTCACATAGGAACTAATTATTTACTCACATGTTCTCAATTTACTTTATTTTCATTGGTTTCTGTTATACAGGTGCGTGTTGCCCATTGTGTGCAGGAATGTTAAGAATTTTATTTGACAAGGAAAAGTTGGATACAATTGCTAAGGTAAAAAATAAAGAAAATATTAGAAACTTTAGAAATACCACAACTTATGAATTCACTTTAACAATTAGGTTTTAGTTTTATAAGAAAAATAAACTTATAAAATATTTTAAGCCAAGGACATACCATCAAGGCCAACTGACTTATCTTTCAGAAATGGATGCAGATTCATTATTAATAATTTGCTGTTTCTCAAACCATATTTATTGAGAATAAAAAAAACAAAATAGAACTGAATTTGGGTAATTTTCAAATCTGTAACTGTCACAGTTAAACTTCAATAGCTCGGGGTACACAATAGTCAGTATATTGTTAGAGTTTGTCTTTGCTGATAACTCTGATCCCAGATCAATTTACTTATTTGACTTGTGACTATTCTCACTAGAAGGAGCTGTTCGTCTTTCAAAAGGCCATTTTAAATGCAAGTTAATAATGAGAGTGCTAACACTAAGTAAACTTTAGCACTATAACATAGTTTTGATAAGTTAATAGCATCTCCTGAAAACTGCTGCCATTTAATGAATAGACTATTATGCTTGATTATTAATTAATATTAGGCAATGCATGTGCAAGTAGTTACAATAGAGGTAGATAAGAGCTAGCTGTGGAAGAAAATGGATAGACAACCATTCTTGGGATCAGGAGAAATTGGGTCCAAGTCTAGTTTCTGGCACATTGTGTCTTTGAACAAGATGTTTAATATTTCAGTGCCCCATGCACTGCTCTAGAACTAGAAGGCACAAACTAATTGCTTTTCTTCCATTAAGTTTCTTGAGAGCAGGGATTGCCTTTTGCCTTTCTTTGTATCTTCAAATCGGCACAAAATAGCACAATAAAACCATGTTGATTGACTGAGCTAAATAAGTGGAGCAAGTTTCTGCAATTAGATTTCTCAATAATGATGAAATTACAGAATGGAGAGAGAATAATAGTCCATAAAGATTTATGAAGTATATGTACTAAATGCTAAGGATACAAAAAAAGGCCAAAGACAACCACGCTTTCAGATTTAATAGGGGGAGAAAC
Organism: Macrotis lagotis; assembly: GCF_037893015.1. Lineage (NCBI taxonomy): Eukaryota > Metazoa > Chordata > Mammalia > Peramelemorphia > Peramelidae > Macrotis > Macrotis lagotis. Next base: position 184,691,957 of record NC_133666.1, read on the forward strand.
ATGCAAATAACTATGTACAAACAAGCCCAAAACAGGATAAACTGGAAATAATAGTGGGAAGGCACTGTGATTAAGAAATATCAGGAAAGGCTTTCTATAGAAGGTGGGATTTATTTTGCTTGCACTTTGCTTTTTATTTATTTATTTATTTGCTTTTGAATTTTGTGATTTCTCTAATCTCACTCCCACCCCCACCCCCACAGAAGGCAGTCTGATAGTCTTTACATTGTTTCCATGCTATACATTGATCTAAATGAATGTGTTGAAAAATCATATCCTTAAGGGGAAAAAACATGTGAGATAGCAAAATTAAATAATAAAATAACTTTTTTTTTAATTAAAGGTAATATTCTTTGGTCTTTGTTCAAACTCCACAATTCTTTCTTTGGATACAGATGGTATTCTTCATCACAGATACCTCAAAATTGTCCCTGATTGTTGCACTGATGGAATGAGCAAGTCCATTAAGATTGATCATCAACCCCATGTTGCTGTTATGGTGTGCAGTGTTCTTCTGGTTCTGCTGCTCATCTCATTCAGCATCAGTTCATGCAAATCCTTCCAGGCTTCTCTGAATTCCCATCCCTTCTGGTTTCTAATAGAACAATAGTGTTCCATAACATATGTATACCACAATTTGTTCAGCCATTCTCCAAATGATGGAAGAAGGTGGGATTTTAAAGGAGGAAAGAAACCAGTGAAAGTATAAGGTAGACATGAGGAAGTAAAACCTTTCATGCTCCTATCCCATGAGGGAAGTCAGAGAAAATGCCCAGTCAAGAAATGGAGTCTCTTGTCCAAAGAATAGAAATGAGACTTATGTCACTGGTTTGAAGAGTCCATGGTGGAGTGAAAGGTACAAGAAAACTAGAAAAAGGGGCAGATTATGAGGGACTCTGAATGCCAAAAAGAATGTTTTATATTTGATCTATATTCAAAGATCACTCTACTTAAGGTGATGGGGGTGGGGGGAATATGAGCAAAGAAGAATGCTGCAAGCCAGAAGTCCTGGGTTTGAATCCTGACAGTTAAATATCCATGAGCAAAATACTTAATTTCTCTGCTTCCTCATCTGCAAAATGAGATCAATAAAAATTACTTTTCTTACCTATTTCAGGATTGTTATTTAAAAAAAAACTTTATGAAAATGAGTTATTGCAGAAATTTGACCAGAAAAGTTGATTTGTATTTTTTCCACACCAACTTCATACATAAAGGGTTTCCCTATGGTTTATTTATATATTTTTTGTTTTTGCAAGGCAATGGGGACTTGCCCAAGGTCATACAGCTAGGTAATTATTAATTATTAAGTGTCTGAGACTGGATTTGAACTCAGGTCCTCCTGACTCTAGGGCCAGTGCTCTATCCATTGTACCACCTAGCTGCCCCCTTCCCTATGATTTATGATTGCAGCTATTTTTTACAAAGATCCACCTCTTGTGATTCATAGGTAGCCTGATGTCAAAAAGAAAAAATGTACATCTCAGCATGCTGAGTTAGGTGCTAGGACAGAATGGAATAAATAGAAAAAAAAAACCACAATTCTAGGACTTTATTATTATTATTATCATTATTATTATTATTTTAGGTTTTTTGGAAGGCAAACAGGGTTAAGTGGCTTGCCCAAGGCCACACAGCTAGGTAATTATTAAGTGCCTGAGACCGGATTTGAACCCAGGTACTCCTGACTCCAGGGCAGGTGCTTTATCCACTATACCACCTAGCTGCCCCTGATTCTGGGACTTTAAAGAGTCTAGAGAGTTGTATTTCTTCTCACAATAGTAAAGTTGCCCCAAAACTTCCTCAGTAAAGTTCTACCACATGTAAATTTTTTTCCAGTTGTATATCAATCCTACTTTTCACCACTGACTTTGGGGCAAGACCCCAAAATGTAGGTGCATCAATATTCATAACCATGGGTTTTAATAACATTTTTATATGAGGCAACTATTAGCCCTAGCTTAAAAGAATTTAAAGAAATTCCTTTTGATAGAAGATTTCTCCTTGCCAGTTCAGATGATATACAAAAGGGTCCCCAATACAAGTAGTTATGAGATAGAATTTGGAGTTGAGTTACACACAGGACCTATGATCTTAATTTGCAAACTAACGAAATGTAGTTTTGCATATGATCAGTACCTCAAGTAATTTAAAATCTGTCTTTTTCTAGGTAACAACCAAAAAACCCATAACTGTTCTGGAAATACTTGAGAAAATTCGCTTGCACATTTCAGTTCCACAGTGTGATGTATTTGGATACTTAAGCATTGAATCAGAAATAGTGATTCTGATCATTCCTGTTGATCATAATCCAAAAGCATTACAGGTAAGATTTAGCATTGAGTTGTAATGAAATTTTGCTAGACTTAGTTCACATTTTTAAATTTAGCATTATAAATCTGTTTTTAGTTGATAATTAAACCATGAATTAATTAATTGGTGGTATGACAAAAAAGGAGTAAAAGTCTAAAAATCACAATTTTTAGACAGTCCATAAAATTTCCCTATCAGTTAGTTATTGGAGAGCTTTGATCAATATTCAGTGAATCTGGAGGAATTCAACCATATCTATATTGACATGTCCTTATAAATTAAACTAGAATACAATTCCAGCCCAACAGATGGGTGACTGATAAACTCACTCAGGAATGCCTGCATACCATGAATATTCACAACAAGAACAATTTGAATAATAGATAAGAGCACTGGAATACCATCACAGATTGTAGCATGAGAGTTACCAATGTGGGACTCATTTTAGGATCAGCAGTCAAGTCATATCATTTTCTAGTTACAGCAAAAGACAAAACTAATAGCAAATAAAATATGACTTAAGAAGATACTATACATAGTAAGCTAACCCAATTAAGCCGTTGACTCTGAAAATGAGAAATGGATAAATACAGACTGGTGGTTCTTGCTATTTTTTAGAAAGTTTAAACAATGTAAAATACTTGATACAATAGGAAAGGGGAAAAAAACTACTGCCAGCTCTTGTCAAAGGCACACAAATTTCATTGGTCTACAAAATATGTACAAATTCACTGTAAATTATTGTAGAGGAAAATAGTAATAGACAAATCAAATAGTCCCACCACACAAAAGAGTGAAAAGCAGTAATATGAAATTGGAAACAAGATATTAATAGATATGAAATAAAGCAACTTATTTTCATCAGTGACATAAAAATGTTAACTATTATTACTTGATTTTGTGCTTTTCATATTCATCTCTTTAGATCCTTATAACAGTTTTGTGAGTAATGACAGCATACCTATCATTTTCAGATGCTTAAGATTACCCATTGAATATAGAATATGAAGTAGAAAAAACACTCAAAATGAATTTAAGAATTCCTCAACTAAATAAATATGTAAGGAAATATGTGCTTGAGGCAACAGTTTTAAAGGCATTCAGGTTTGGGTATCTCTATGAGAAGAAAATTCCAAAAGAGTGGAAAAGATAATTTTTTAAAAAAATTATTATCAGGAAAAAAACTAAAAATTCAGCATGGTTGCTTTCTCGTTTCTATAAAATTTTGAAAATCCTTGCTTAACATATGAGAAAGGCTTATGCAGATGATTGGGTGAAAAATGAATAAAAAATATTTATTAAATGCTGAGTTACAGAAACAATTCTGTTCCTGTCCTTGAGGAACTTACTTACACTCCAATAGAAAGAGACAGATACAGAGGGCATGGTTTGATAACTAGAAAGAAGTGTTTTGATTTGAGAAATCACTGGGATGGTGAGTAGAGATATAGAATAGTTCCAATAAATTCCATTGACAGTGTTGATTTAATTATGATTCCATAGCTAGAAGCAGGCAACAGCCAGACAGCAAGCAAGATCCAGTGGCCTCAAAGGGGCCATGGCAGGTACAGCAGATGACAAGAAAAAGGCCAAAGTGGAATAATTCTCTAAAGTAGTCAAGATCAACAGCATAAACTTGGAAACTGAAATTATACGACTTTCTTTTGGGATATGGCCATACAAATGTTGGTGTATATTAATATACCAGCAGCATGGTATTGTATATATTAATGAATATAGAATTCAAGGAAACATGGGAAAACTTTATAAATTAATGAAAAATGAAATTTTAAAAATGGAGAATAATACTACACACAAATATAATTATATATTTGAAGACAACCTGAAAAGTCAGCTGATTCTGATTAGTTGTCCTGAGTAATCTCTGCCTACAGCATAACTGATGAAGCCTCTTTCCTCTCAATAGAGAGATGTGCAATTCATGGGTTTGGCTTTTCTAAAAGAAAAGGGAGAAAGTAAGCTATATCAGAGGGGTTACACTCAAATGAGGCCTGCAAAACTTCTGGTATGGGGGCAAATTAGATTAAAATGTAATTGTGAAATATCTAACAAAATAAAAATACAGTGTTATTGTTGTTTAGTTATTTAGTCTTTTCTGACTTTTTGTGACACCCATGGTCCATAGCACACCAGGTCCTTCTGTCCTCCACCATCTCTTGAAATCTTTCTAAACTCATGTTCATTGCTTGCACGACACTATCAATCTCAATCTCTGCTTGTCCCCCTTCTCTTTTGCCTTCAATCTTTCCCAGCATTGGAATCTATGAGTCCTGTCTTCTCATAAAATGGTCAAAGCAGTTAAGCTTCACTTTCATAAATCACATAAATTTATGGTTTTCTAAGTCATTATGTGACCACCTTCTATTTTGAGTTTGACACTACTGAGCTAAATCACATTAGGAAGCTTTTACAACAATATACTCCTAGCAATGCTGTATAGCAGTGACTTAAACTTCATGGTTTTGCGTTACCTTCACATCAAAAATAAAATTCTGTTTGACTTTTAAAGCCCTTTTTAGCCTGAACCCTTCCTGATTTTCCAGTCTTGTTACATTTTACTCTTCTCCCATATACTCTGCCATCTAAGAACAATTGTCTTCCTTGCTGTTCCTTGTATTACACTTTATTCCACACATTTTCTTAGGCTTTTTCTTATGCCTGAAATTCTCTTTTTGTATCTTTCTCTTAGCTTTTCTTCAAGCCTTAGGTAAAATCCTAACAGTAATAGCAAGACCTTCCATTTGTGAAATGCATAACTGATAGATGAGAAAGCCTTGAGGGAGAAAGGAGAAAAACTTTTTATTTTTGCTGATTCCTGTGTAGTGGCTACAGGTCTAGAGCAAACTTAACTGGAAAATTAAAGGTTCTTTACTTTGGATTAGAATTTTGCTATTGATGTTCTTCTGAGAAGTCATAATTAATCAGTTGTGATCATTCCTTGATAATGGTCACAGATCCATCATATATTGAATTACATGCTTGGTATGCATGCACCTATTTATCCAGCTTGGGCTAGTTTCCATTTAAAGAGAAAGGGAGATTGTTGGCACCATTAGATTGATTTTCTTGTCACCTGAGGCCTGAAAGGGCCAACCTAAAGGGAGTTGTCAGAGATCTTTGCAGAATCCCCAGTGCCCTGTAGGGGCATTTTTCTGATTTATCATAGCTAGTTGCTGTGGAAATGCAGAAGCAAAGGGGAATTAGCCATTTTATCTGAATTCTTTTTGTAATCTTAGCAATTGTATTCTTTTTATTTTTTCTTATTAGCATTTCTGCATTTCATGGTCCACATTGCATTCTAACCTCCAGTGTGCTAAATTTATTATTATACAAGGGGAATATCGGGGAAAATGGAACATCAAATGATTGGATGATCAGTCACAGGACTGGTATCCACGACTGGAGTGTCTTATCAGTATGATTAGAAGGGAGCATCCACTGAATGTAGGATTAGTGCAGTGAATATTGAAGAAGTATAATAAATAGAGAGAGTAAATATTTCCAACATAAGAATGAAGTTTTGATCTTTAAGAACCATACCTTGAAGACAGAGGAATGACTTCCTTTATCAATAGAACAGGTTAACAGGTCCATGATATATTCAAGCTCTTACCTGCCCAGGATCCCCCGGCATTAATATCCTTTACAAACCATCTGTGACAATACCAGAATGCCAAAGACTGGTGCCTCTAGTCCAAATCCCAATATTTTGCTGCCTCCTACTGGCCTGAGGATTTGGTTCTAAGAATGTTCTTTTTCTTGGTTCACCAATAATTATGCTAATTGTGAGAGGAATATGCCTTTGGACTTCAGTAGCCATCAAATAATAGTAAATATCCTTAGTAATAGCAAATCCTTCCAGTTGTGAGATGCATGGCTGGTAGGTGAGATAGGCTTGAGGGAGAAAGGAGAAAAGCTTTTTTATTTTTTCTGATTCCTGTGTAGTAGCCACAGGTCTAGAGAAAACTTAACTGGAAAATTAACAGTTCTCTACTTTGGATTAGAAACATAGTGTTGATGCTCTTATGAAAAACATTAGAGAATGGGTACTACTAGGATCATCTTCAATCTGGACATGGAGGCTGATGCTTTCAGTGTTCCAGTAAGTGTGTGACCATATGACCCTTACTAAGAATGATGTAGGTGCTTCTGCTCAATGATGCCTCTCATGCTAATTCAATATTTACCTTTGAAAAATCAATATGATATGGTTTTTGACCTACTTCTGATTGGCAGATTGATCTTCTATCTCAGATCTCTGAAGTTGATGTTTATTCAGGATATGGGATTACAGTGCTAGTTAAATCTGCTGCCCTGGTAGCTATTATCAAAGCTCTTAGAGAATATTATCTTCTTCATTATGGGTCCCCTTCCTCATATCATTGTATCTGATCCAGGTACCCATTTTTTATGAAGGTCTATTATCACATTCATCAGTGGCCAACTGGTATCATTTAATACTGGATCAAATTCTTAAAAATAACACCATCATCATACCCCTAATTATTGGGGTTGTATGTCCTAACACTAGAAACTGCCTTGGATAAATCAGTATTCTATGAAGGGGAAAGGTTATTCCAGTAGATTCTTGGATTGTGTATCCAAAGTTCACTAAGGATAATTTTGGAGATAGTCCCTCCCAGTTAATCTTCTCCAGCTCTCTTTCCATTACTTGGATAGAATTACTAGGTTCTTGAGGTTTCTGCCTTCTCAGAAGTTTTAATACCACTTTTGTAAGAAATGATTTTATAAGAAAGGTTTATCTAAATTGGCATTTTTCCTTCCCCAGGATACATCAATGCCTTTTGAGAAAGGATTTAGATGACCCAGGGATAGAATTGTTGGAGGTACTTTGCATTTTAAATGATAGGAAGGAGGTAAATTGTTCTCTTTATAGTTATGTTGAACAGGAATTCACCTGGAAGAAAAGGAATTCTTTAACTAACTTAGTAGTAATTTTGAGTCCTTAGAGGAGGAGTCTTCATCTAGTCCTCACCTGAGAAAGAGACAAACTCTGAGTATAAACCTCTAAAGGGGCCAAAATTTGGTGCCATCATCCTGATAGGCTCCCATGGAACAGAGGTTTTGACAAGTGAGGCAAAGGACTTCTTAGGGGAGGGGAAGTTAATGTTCTTATGCCTTAAGATTGATTGCATGCAAGACACTAATGACCTCTTAGGTACTCTCAGTTGACCTACATCTACAGTGAGGATTCATGCCAGCATTGTAGGTGTCACCATCTCCACTGTGGACCTGATGTCCCTGATGCTGCTTTTGGTCCCATTTTGCTAGGAAATTTTCCCTGAATTGTACCCTGATATTATCTTAACACATGAATTGCACTTCTAAGAAGTTTGTATTATAGTTTTTATTATTTTTAAGCTTTCTTCATTGTAGCTCATGCTGAAATTGTTTAAAGATTATTTTTGTGGTAGAATATTTCTTAGAAAATTTTTGAGACCTTGCCACCATGGAAGTGGGATATAACAACAGTGGTACCTATTTTATATTAAGCTACCTTCCCTTTTAGTGAGGATTATTTTTGAGATCATTGGTCTGGCTTCTTGTAACTTGTTGCTTAAAAGGCCCAGGCTCTGAGGAATTGGTCTAAGCATTTTTTAATTAGAATTCTCATTGCTTTCTAGCCAAGCATGGCCAATTGCTTGGGGAATGTAGAGGCAGTGGGGAGTAATCATTTTATCTTAATTTCTATATTTTTAATCCTGATATTATATTCTAAAGGAATTTTATTATATTTTATGATCCATACGCATCTTATATTCTAAAGGAATTTTATTATATTTTATGATCCATACACATCTCGTTGTATACTGACCTTGAGCTTGAATCACTGGAGTGATGTGAGTTAAGTCTTATCCAAATATGTTTTCAAATTTGGCAAGATCAGTTTAAAACTTTTTTGTCCCAGTTGATTCTACTTTTCACAATCTTATTTTTTTCTCTCTCTCTCAGATCGAGGCTTGCAATAAAGAAGCAGAAAAGATTGAATCACTGATCAATTCTGATAGTCCAACTCTGGCCTCACATGTTCCACTTTCAGCACTTATCATCTCCCGGGTACAAGTTTCAAGTAGCCTTCTATCTGCTAGCACAAAAACTATGCCTCACTATTGTCCCTTTTCCTTCAGCCTTGTATTTGCCTTATTAGTTTTGCATGGCACATAACTGCTTACAAAATGTGCAAAATGAATCATCTATGATATATTTCCTTATTGTAAAAGACATTCGGGACTGATGTCTTTATTATGGCAATCATCTACTAAAAGCACATGTCACTTCAATAATTCACCACACAGTATTTTTCTTGGTTTTTTTTTTTTAAGAAATATTTTTCATCATCAAATCTACATTTTTTATAATTATGAGATAGAAAATGGGTCCTCAAAATAACATCTTAAAAACTAGATCTTTGATATGAAATTACTACATGAACTTGATTTGACATTTGCTAAGAGATGTGCTCTACCACTGGGAAAATCAGTCTTATCTGATGAATGAGATGCTGTTAGCCAACTTAAGGATTTTTTTTGTTGTTTTGCTTTATAAAAGGATTTACTTCATAGAAGGATTCCTTGCTGGGTTCCTTTAATGGGAAAAATCCTCCACGTTTATCAGTATTTGTTTACATATCAACTACTTGAACCAGAAGCTTAGATACAAAGAAATATAGTATTAGTAAAAGTCACTGCCAACACACAGAAGTGAAGATAAAATATTTCTGAAATGATCATCTTAAATCATTAGAAAATATAAACTAAAAAATTCAATGGACACTTTACAGTGGTATACAAAAATATATCTATTAGTGTATTAACAGGTACTCTAATTTAGTTAAGTGCCTCTTTATATCCTATAGTTAGACAAGTCACTGACATGTTTCTGCCATTTGTGAAACGGAAAAGTCCTCTAAAGTATATAAAAAGGTTTTTTTTTTTTAAGCAATAAAGAAAGCATCCTGCCTTTATGCAATTTCATATGACTCAAACCTAATTTGGGTGAGAACAGTCAACTGAACCTACAGGGTTTTTAAACATCAGTCTTAAAACAAATTGCTGCTACTTAAATAATTGCCAAAAAGTGAAGTAATTACTTGTTTGTGTAAATAATACATGATTCTTATATTCCTTGTATTTTATTATGAAGAAAACTAATAGCCATGGTTTTAAGATGACAATCACAAGTGTTTATCTGGTACTTTGTATTCTTTCTTTATAGTATATTCACTGTAGATACTATGTATTATGCCTTATTCCTTGTTGCAAATTTTTTTACATTTGTTTTTATATATTATATATAATTATATACATATACATGTATAGATGCTATTCTAAATATTAAATGCCTTGCATGTTGTTTATTGAATTTTGTACTTTATATGTTTAAATATGTGAAATAAGCTATACAATTTAATACTTATTTTATGCACCTGTATTTAGATTCCACATGAAGTATTTTTTCAGTATTAGCTAACTTTTGAAGAAACTATGGACATAATTTTTTTTTGCCAAAATGATGTTTAAAGTAGGCACTTTGGGAATATCCATATGCTAATGTAGCATGTTTGTAACATTTACTCTTTTGTGTATAAATGTCTTTAATGCAATGTACCGGGCAGCTTTTCTGTTTTAATAAAACAATTTTTATTTTCTCATGTGTATGAATAATTGGAAAATCTTTTATATATTGTTAAAATATAAAGAATCAAAATAATGGAAATAATCTGAATTGAGCAAAAGTATTTTTCCCCAGAGGAAAAGATCTTCATGTATTATTATAGCTTTTGGAAATTGCCCTGGGTTTGACTGAATGAAGTTAGGCCAAGAGGCTGATTTAGAAAGCAGTATTTCAACATTTCCTCTATAGGACTTTTGAGGAGGCAAATAGAGAGAAGAAATTTATGGGAAGAAACCACTAGGCCTCTGACCTCAGTTTCTTTTTGTAAATTCCTGGTATATAAGTGCTTAATAAATGTTTGTTGATTGATAACAAATTAATCCCCAACCTATTCAATACTCTTGTCTTTTTCAACTATTTAAGGAATATGTCTGGGTAAGGGGGAAAGGGGCCTCAGGGAGATAGAGTGACTTGGACTTTGGTTCACCTACCTGCAGTTACAATCAGTACATTTTTTTTGCCTTCAGGATATTACAATATACTGACTACTCTTGCTTCAGTCTAATCTTTGACCATCTTTCCAGAGCCTTACTTAGAATGCCCTTCTTTGGTTTTCCACAGAAGTTAAAGATCCTCTGGGGTTGTTGGACTTCTGTGCCTGATTCTTCTTGTGCCTGATTCTTCATGTTCATGTTAGGTTGAGTTATTTAATCTGAAAATTAGATAAGCAAAAGATGATTCAATTATTTCCATTAGACTGTGGAATGTATCTCTTAATTTTTTTGCAATGATTTTCCTTCCCTTATCCTGTCTAGATTAGAGTAATATGAGAAGTCTTCCCTCCGTGTATCTATCCAGGATGAAGATAAGAGGAATGGGACCACAGAATAGCAAGAAATTGACCTGAGAATCAGTATTTGCTCCAGAATATGACTTAATTATCATTTTCTTGTCCAAAAAAATTTGAGGTGCCCCCAGACTGAGGAGGAAAGTACAAATGGGAATGAGATTTATGCCATCATTAATTCTACAGGGATATAGAAAAACAGTGATGTGAGTATGGAGGTGAGACCAAGAAGGAAGGAACAAGCAATTTGAATTTAATTCAAAGAATCAGGGCTTTTGGGAGGAAGACCAAGCATCAAAGGAGCAAAGGAGAATGAAGATTATAGTGTTCTTATTCTACCAGAATGCTCAGGTCTAGCTTGTGAAAGTACAGTTGAAAGAGCCAGTCAAGATATATGCAGTCTAGTTCTGTTCTGCCTGTAACTAATTAACTTTGAGCTTGTTTCCTTAATTGTACTATTAATAATAGTTTTGTTGTTATTAAATTGTTTCAGTTGTGACCCTATTTGGAGTTTTCTTGGCAAAGAAAATGCCTGGATTGAAGAAATCAAAGATATTAAGACAAAGATGTCTTCAGTTTTTTGAAGGGTTGTCATTTTGTTTTGCCCTAGAGGACAAAACTAGGAGAAATGGTCAAAAGTTTCAGAAAAGTACATTTATGCTTGATGTAAAGAAAAAGGTCACTAATGATCAAAGCTATTCAAAGTAGAATGAGCTGCCTTAGAAGATAGTGTTCATTTTCACTGGGGGGTCTTCAAGCAGAGATAGGCACCCACTTAGCAATGCAAAATAACAAGATCAGTGTTTACAAGTCTTACTTGGCAATGAAACAATACTTGGACTTGAATCTCATAATGCTAGCCTTGAGGATCTAAAGATTTTAAGTACCCTTCAAATTAATAAATAGGCATTGAGTATATTCTAAAAAACAAAGGATATTAAGCCTATTTTATATTGAAATTTATTAAGTTTTCATTATTTCATATTTTAGAGCAAAAATATTATTTGCATTATCTAATAGAATTCTTTTTACAGTTAAACATAATATCCATTGGCTAAAAATGAAATAACAAGAAGTTATTTCTTATTCATGAAGATTTATTCTCTAGGATCTTACTAAACCGAATGTGTGGATATCATTTAAGAACAACGTTTTGGACATTTTATACAGAAAGGACCAAAGATCATAAAACTGAGTTAACCAGGGGCAGCTAGGTGGTGCAGTGGATAGAGCACTGGCCCATTGCCTGGCAAAAAAAAAATCCTTAAAAAAAACTAAGTTAGGCAACCAATGAGATGGCATAGTTCTACATTATGATCTTCTCATAAGTTATAATATTGAATCCCTCTTAGGCTGGAGAGGGAATGTTTACAAACAAACATAGGTTTTCTTTCTCCTCGTCCAAAATGTCTCTTGTGATTTGTTGACTCAGGTAAAGGAATTTAGTGGTGCTATTACAAAGTTGACCAGGGGCCAAGTCAACATTCAGATGAAGAACAGGCCTTGATATGGCAGGATTGACATTTTTACACAGACAACATTCAAGTTTATAACTCTTGGTGGCTCAGTAACCATTTTTTTATTAGAAATATAGAATAAGACATAGATAATACATTATGGAATTCCAAGATTATTTGGAATATAATTGGCAACAAAAACAAATGCATTGTGAGGGACTTCTGATGCCACTTAATCTACATAGAAAACTTCTAAGTGGCTCTTAAGAAATCATCCAGACCTCAGGGGAAGGACTCACTCTCTCAAGGCAACCCATTCTAATTTTGGAGCACTCATATATGCTGTTTTCTTCTCTTTCCTATCTTTTCTGTGGTCTTCTTTGTGATTGGGTTTTCCAATCTCACCCAGACTTGAAGTATATTTACAAGCCAATCCTGCCACTCTGTTTACAACTCATTAGGTAACCTTGTGGGAACTAAATGTTGATTTTTATGTAATGATCAATCTCTTCCTGGAAATTAGATACCTTCAGTAGAGAAGTTGACATTGTTGCAGAATGTTGTATAACCTTGCTCTATAGTGTTTTGTTTTGCTACAGGGAGTCACATGTTACAAAGAAGGGTTCAATGAGCAGGGAGTGTATGCACATCAGAAAATGACGGATGTAAAAACATCACTTGTACAAAAATGTTCATAGCAGCCCTATTTGTGGTGGCAAAGAATTGGAAATCCAGTAAATGTCCTTCAATTGGGGAATGGCTTAGCAAACTGTGGTATATGGATGTCATGGAACACTATTGTTCTATTAGAAACCAGGAGAGATGGGAATTCAGGGAAACCTGGAGGGATTTGCATGAACTGATGCTGAGTGAGATGAGCAGAACCAGAAAAACACTGTACACCCTAACAGCAACATGGGGGTGATGATCAACCTTGATGGACTCGCTCATTCCATCAGTGCAACAATCAGGGACAATTTGGGGCTGTCTGCAATGGAGAATACTGTCTATATCCAGACAAAGAACCGTGGAGTTTGAACAAAGACCAAGGACTATTAGCTTTAATTTAGAAAAAAAAAACATATTTGTCTGATCTTGTTATCTCTCATACTTTATGTTTCTTCCTTAAGGATATGATTTCTCTCTCATCACACTCAGTTTGGATCAATGTAGGACATGGAAACAAAGTAAAGAGTGACAAATTGCTTTCTGTGGGGGGGAGGGAAGTAAGACTGGGGGAAAATTATAAAACTCAAAATCTTTAATAAAAAAGAAAATGACTGATAAAAATAAAAGACATTTGTAAAACAAAAAAGAGAGAAGGAAGGAGAGAAGAAAAAGAGAAAAAGAAAAGGGAGGAAGAAAAAAGGACAGAAGGATGAAAGAACACTTCTGGAGAGCTATTTGGAACTATGCCCAAAGGGCAACAAAAATGTGCATACCCTTTGACCCAGCAATACCACTACTGGGTCTATACCCTGAAGAGATGAGAAAAAATGGTAAAAAACATTACTTGTACAAAAGTATTTATAGCAGCCCTGTTTGTGGTGGCAAAGAATTGGAAATCCAGTAAATGTCCTTCAATTGGGGAATGGCTTAGCAAACTGTGGTATATGGATGTCATGGAACACTATAGTTCTATTAGAAACCAGGAGAGATGGGAATTCAGGGAAACCTAGAGGGATTTGCATGAACTGATGCTGAGTGAGATGAGCAGAACCAGAAAAACACTGTACACCCTAACAGCAACAAGGGAGTGATGTTCAACCTTGAAGGACTTGCTCATTCCATCAGTGCAACAATCGGGAACAATTCTGGGCTGTCTGCAAAGGAGAGTGCCATCTGTATCCAGATAAGGAGCCGTGGAGTTTGAACAAAGTGCAAGGACTATTCCCTTTCATTTAGAAAAAAAAACAGATAGCTTATTGTCTGATCTTGTTACCTTTTAGACTTCTCTTTAAGGATATGATCTGTCTCTCATCACCCAATTTGGAACAAGGTACAACATGGAAACAAAGAAAAGACTGACAGAGTGCTTTCGGTGGGAGGGGGGGAGGGAAGCAAGATTGGGGGAAAATTGTAAAACTCAAATAATATCTTTAATAAAAATAAATTTAAAAAAAAGGATGATAGAAAGAAAAAAAGAAAAGCATATGGGCTCTATTCCATTTATGTGGCGTCTTCACAGGACCAGTCTCTTTGTATTTTGCATTCCTAACAGCCCAAAGACTGTTAAGACTGTGAGTGCTCTTGTTGACTTAATGGGTAAAATAGGAGATAATTTCACCCATTAAACACAAAATCTATACCTCTAAGGCCTAAACAATTGCTGTGGTATCACCTTTCCCCCACTCTATTGACTATTACTCTATCCCAGATTAATCAGTTCGAGGGCTCGTTCAGTGCGAGGGATTTCCACAAACTTCTGAAGGTTGGATATTTTACAGATTTAATTTAAATTATTGCCCTAGTTAAATAATTCAGTCGAGCACAAAACTATTCTTCCTGCGGGAATGACTACTTGTCGGTCGTTTTTAGTTGACCAGCTTCCCTATTGCTTCTTTTGTCGTTAGTTTTACAAGTTCCCTTTTACCCTCTACAACTCCCTGGAACTAATACTGTTAAGCATTTGTTTTCTCTCCCTATGTCCACCTATATCTTTCAGGTCCCTTGGAATGGTCATTGTCACCTCCTCTTAGGAGCATGCGCTGAAACAGTCAGCCTCGGTCCCGCACGCGGGCAGTGGCCTCGGGCCGGTCACCACCTCTTCCGGTCTAGTTTCCTTTATGTAAATGAAGGAGGTTGGACTCGGCAGCCAGGGCCAATGATGTGAGGCCTAACTGAAGAGCGCAGTAAGCTTTGACAGTTGTGGAGCGTGCTGTCTGTCAATCATTTGCAGACGCTCGCGAGCCCCTTTGTGACGGCGCAAAGCAAGGAAATGAAAAGGGAATCGGGCAGAAGCCTAGGCCTGGGGGCGGGAAGCACCGGTCGCAACCATGCGTCCTTTTTGCTGGGGACTGAAAAGACCAAAGGGATGAGACCAGCCCTTAATAACGGCCTCAAAATGGGTAAAAGGGATCATTTCACCAAAAAAAAAAAAAAGACCTATAGCTATAAGGCTTAAGAAAAGTTGCATTCTTCAGTTCAATTACAGCTTAGCGAAGGCAATAGAGACAGCGTTAAGCAAGGTCGCCATGAACGCCCGAGAGTGCCCCGGCAGGAAGAAGGTGCGCAAGGGGGAGAGGCCCGACAGAGACCTCAAGGCCAAGGGCCACAAGGTGCGGGAGAGCTGCCTGCGGGTCATCGAGCCGCCCAGCCTGTTCCGGGACGTGGGCCTGCGCCGCAGGCCCCCCGACAAGGACGCGGCCGAGGAGGGCCGGCCCAGGGCCGAGGGCCTGCCCAAGCCGCCCGAGCGCTTCCTCACCAAGCAGGAGTGGGAGGACAGCCTGGAGCGCTGCCCGCGCAAGCTCCGCAAGCCGCCGCGCGTGCAGAAGCCGCCGGCCGCGCAGCCCGGACGAGGCCTGCCGCCGGCCCTGGCTCGGCCGCTCCGAGGACGACGCCGACGAGGGCCCGTCGGCCCGAGGGAGGCGCCGGGGGCCGCCCCGGCCGCGGCCTCAGCCCGCGCTCGCCCTTCTTCCCCGACTCCCAGGGCGGCTCCGGGCTCAGCTCCCAGGCGGGCTCCAGACCCAGCTCGGGCACCAGCTCCCAGAGCTGCTACCGGACCCAGTACTACGAAATGGGTGAGTGCGGCCGGCGGGCCTCCACTTGCGGGGGGAGAGCAGCCGGCCTGCCCTGGGGTGGCGCCTGCACCGGCCCCTCCTTCCTCCCTGCCTTCCTTCCTTTCCTTCCCTCGACCGGCCTCCTTCCCTTCCCCTGCCTTCCTTCCCTCCTCCCTTCCCTTCCCTTCCCTGCCTTCCTTCCCTCCCTTCCTTCCTTCCTTCCCTTCCCTGCCTCCTTCCCCTTCCCTCCCTTCCTTTCTCCTTCCTTCCCTCCCCTTCCCTTCCTCCCTTCCCTTCCCTTCCTTCCCTTCCTTCCTTTCTCTTCCTTCCCTTCCCTTCCTTTCCCTTCCTTCCCTTCCCTTCCTTTCTCTTCCTTCCCTTCCCTTCCTTTCTTTCCTTCCCTTCCCTTCCCTTCCCTCCCTTCCCTCCCCTTCCCTTCCTTCCTTCCCTTCCCTTCCTTCTTCCTCCTTCCCTTCCCTTCCTTTCTCTTCCTTCCCTTCTTTCCTTCCTTTCCCCTTTCTCTTCCTTTCCTTCTCTTCCTTCCCTTCCCTTCCCTTCCTTTCTCTTCCTTCCCTTCCTTCTCTTCCTTCTCCTTCCTCTTCCTTCCTTCCTTCCTTCCCTTCCTTCCTCTTCCCTTCCTTTCCTTCTCTTCGTTCCCTTCCCTCTCTTCCCTTCCCTTCCTTTCCTTTTCTCTTCTTTCCCTTCCCTTCCTCCTTCCCTTCCCTTCCTTTCCTTTCTCTTCGTTCCCTTCCTCCCTTCCCTTCCCTTCCCTTCCCTTCCTTTCCTTCTTCCTTCCCTTCCTTTCTCTCCCTCCTTCCTTCCTTCCCTCCTTCCTTCTTCCCTTCCTTCCTTCCCTTCCTTCTTCCTTCCTTCCCTTCCCTCCTTCCTTCCCTTCCCTCCCTTCCCTTCCCTCCCTTCCCTTCCTTCCCTTCCTCTTCCCTTCCTTCCTCCTACCTTCCTTCCCTTCCCTCCCTTCCTTCCCTCCCTTCCTTCTCCTTCCTTCCTCCT